>NW_020173116.1:9994502-10100828 GCF_003031525.2 Neophocaena asiaeorientalis asiaeorientalis | reverse complement strand
TTTTTTTTTTTTTTTGCGGTACGCGGGCCTCTCACCACTGTGGCCTCTCCCATCGCGGAGTACAAACTCCGGACGTGCAGGCTCAGCGGCCATGGCTCACGGGCCCAGCCACTCCACAGCATGTGGGATCTTCCCGGACCGGGGCACGAACCTGTGTCCCCTGCATCGGCAGGCGGACTCTCAACCACTGCACCACCAGGGAAGCCCGACATATCACTTTTATAATCAAGTAGGGCGGCTTGGCAAAAAAGAGTGAAGGAAAAGGTATAATGAGATGTTGGCACAAAGGGCGGTGGCCACAACTGCTCATCAAAGCACGTGTGTCACTCATCCCACCTCAGCCAACTGGGCTCCAAACTTTGTGTAGTAAAATGGAAACGCATATGCTTCTCACTCCCAGACCAGGAGCATACTTTAAGGACACAGAGTATGTGAGAATCCAGATTTCCTAAACGATTTTCTCCATTTCAGTCTCACTAATTAGCAAAATGCCAAAATAAATGACTTGGTTTACAGATAATTAGTTTACACGTATATTTCCACAATCAGTGTTGGCACCCGTAGATTTGAAATCAGAAGACTTCTCTGCTGTCATCTTTCATATTTTAGAAGCAGGTTTATCTTACCCAAGTAAAATTGTTCAGTCCAGATAGTTGGATAATTTAGATAGATTGTTGATTTTTTTCTCCTTTGAGTGATACTGAAGAATACCCAATTCTACCCCAATTCATGGGGGTTAAAATGAGAAATCAATAATTCAGTGGGTCTGGGTGGATTCGGACTTCAAACTCCACATGTCATGCTTCCTAGCCTAATTGCTGTCGAGAGAAAATACCCGAAGAGTTTGGTAAAACTGAAAATCAAGTAGGTGAATGTGAGGCCCAGGTTAAGGATGCCTTCCAGGTTGGCAGGCTTCTTTGTTGGCTCACATACTGCTGGTTATTTTAAGTTCCAAACCAAGCAGACAGTCTTCACATCCCCTTAGTGGTTGAAGCTGTGTGTTTCAGGAAGCGCGTTATTAATGACCTTGAATTGCAACCTGCTGACAGGACTCCTTCGTGTCACCACAGCATCACGGGGCTGCATCATGGTATACATTTCCCGCACCATCGCTGGCCCTGCCTGGTACGGTTTCTTAACGTGTGTCGTATCCCAGCTTGGAAGGTTATGTGTCCATAGTCTCCATCGGCACCAAAGGGTGGATGGGGAGAAGGGGTTCAAACAGATGCCCTTCGTTAGCTTTTCAGCTCTGCAGTGTGACGACCAGTGTCCGCCTTTGCATTACTTTATGCTCAGCAAGAGACCCTTCCCTGTTGCGGGGGCAGTGATGACAGATCATTTTCCTTTTTCATTGGTCAGAGAGACAAAAGGTGGTCAGGCCTGGTAGAGGCAGGTTTGAGATAAATGTCCCAGCGCCCTGGCAGTGAAGGCGAGCAGGTTGTCTTTGGATCAGAGCTGCGATTACTCCTGCTTTTAGCCGAGTGCCTTTCATCGCTGCAATTAGTTTCTTGTCTGCGAGTGTTTCAATACAGAATCAGAGGTTTGCCGTGCAGTCAGTGTCACAGTCTCTCAACACCGTGCTCACTTTTGTGCTTGAATACACGTATTGACACGCACACAGGTGTTAAATTAGATCGGTTTCAAGGCATTGTACCAAGTCACCAGGCACCAACTAATCCTCCTCTTGCTAAGGTTTCTGGAGTCTGGGTTACAGGAAGATGAGGAATCATCAGACAGTGTTAATCAAATAGGAATTTTAAAGATTCACTTAATTTAAAAAATTTCCATCACATTTCACCTAAGAGGGGGGGAAAAAAAAACAACCTTTGGTAGAAAGTAGGCATTTAGATAACACGCATACATTTAACATGACAGTGCATTTGACTTTCATTTACCTCTGTCGTATTAACATAATTTGTACATAGTCAACGTCTAAACTCCCTGAAGCCCCAGTTTAGAAAATCACAGGTGAAATTGTTCTTCCAGGAGTTACGTTTAAATGCAAATTAGAAAGGCAGCCTCAGAAATTCATGAGCCTCTCTGCTCCCTGGGGCCTCTCGGTGCTCTGGCTCCTGGCTCAGTAGGGCTTGTCTTTCGGAAATGGCTCATTAAGGCCTGCATTCGAGAAGAGGAAGCTCCCCTGCCACCGAACCTCCCCCCCAACCAAGCAGGCCACAGCAAAGGGCCAGCGCAAGAGCCAAAGGGCAAGGTAATTAAAACAGTAGCTGCAGAGGCAGACTGGGAATAGAAGACCTGTACCTGTAGCAATAGTTTTCCATTAAAGGTCTTGTTTTAAAAAATTTTTTATTATTTTTTTGGCTGCGTTGGGTCTTCATTGCTACACAAGGGATTTCTCTAGTTGCAGCGAGCGGGGGCTACTCTTCGTTGCGGTGCGCAGGCTTCTCATTGCAGTGGTTTCTCTTGTTGCGGAGCACGGGCTCTAGGCACGTGGGCTTCAGTAGTTGCAGCACACAGGCTCAGTAGTTGTGGCGCGTGGGCTTAGTTTCTCCACGGCATGTGGGATCTTCCTGGACCAGGGATCAGACCTGTGTCTTCTGCATTGGCAGGTGGATTCTTAACCACGGCACCACCAGGGAAGTCCAAAGGCCTCATTTTTTAAAACACTCCACCTAGATAGGGGAAAACGTTGAGGATTAGAGTTAGGCAGTTAGGGCTGAGACAGTGCGGTTTTCTACACCCACTTCCAAACGGTGAGGGTTATTTTGATGGACCCGAATGCGTGATTCTAATTCTGTGCAGTGCAGGCTTGGGGTATCAAACTTGGGAGATATGTGGGTCCATTTTAAGTGATCTTTCCCCCTCTGTGCATAAAATTGAATAAGAGAAAACCCCTGTCCCAGGTGTTAGTCTGAATCTATGGGTAGAAATTATTCAGGAACTCTTCTGAATTGATGTAGGTCATGGGAAAGTGAGGCCAGGAGAATGACGAGCTTGTTGGCCCCCATTTTCCACCTTGCTTAAAGCAGTTTCAGTAGACACAAGTCCTGAGGGCCTTTGTTTCCCCCTCCTCTTATCAAATCTTAACAAAATCTGCTCTTTGGCTGCGTTCAGCAAGAGCTAAGTGCTAGCAGCGAATGCTAAGGAGAACCACCATATCTACAATGAATACTCCATATAGAGCTGCTAAGGGTCATGGGAATGTAAGTGTTTGGAAATTATACAAGGTCTTCAGGAAAAAAATGAAAGGGATCATGTGTTGTTGTAGGTCCATTTCTGAGCGGGTTAAGTGTGTCAAAAAGAGTGCTTTTCCACGAAATGAAATCACCAGAAAAGAGCTCATGTGTCCGTATGTACTTAACCCTTTCTTTTTTTGGGTGGGGGGGGACCCTCATTGTGTGGCTTGCGGGATCTTAGTTCCCCAACCAGGGATCGAACCCGCGTCCCCTGCAGTGGGAGCATGGCATCTTAACCACTGGACCACCAGGGAAGTCCCTGTACTTAACCCTTAATAGGTGTGGAGGCATTGCTTTGTTATGAAGATGCCAGGCTTCACAAAGGAATGAAGAAGCAATGCAATATTTCTCCTGAGCAGAAGTGAAGACAGAGCTAAGGCTGAAAGGTGGCCTCCACCTTCGGGAGCTGGGGGAGGGTGGTGAGAAGGAGTTGGGAACACATCCTTGCCGGCTGGCCTCCGCTGACTGCCTCCTTCAGGTCCCCAACCACGTGCACTTACTCTCCATTCTTTCCAGCCTGTTAGGAATTCTTCCTTTCACTTCTCACGGTCTGCAGTTACTTTCGTCACTTTCCAGTTCATTGCCCACCTCCTCAATCTATTAAGGACCCTGTCTGTCTTGTTTACCGCCATATCGCGGGCTCCTATAGCAGGGCCTCGCATCCAGAAAGGCCCCCTAACTAGTCGTTGAGTTAATGAAAATACCATCTATCGTGAAAAGAAAGTTAACCAGAATATTCCATGAAACTTGCCTGGTGTCCTGTTCGTCTTTATCTGAGCCCCCTTCCCCCACGTGATTTCTATGAAATGATAGGAAAGGACATTGCCTGAGGCTTTCCTGACTCCAGAATTAACCAACTATAGCAGCTCTGGACGTAAATCTTCTCTTGGACCTGCTCCTGCCCAGATCTTCTTGCTGAACAGATCTTATGGCCTCCCTGAGGCCTCTGGGAACTGAGGATGGACACGTGGGTGACTGGGAAGCCAGCCCGTGTCTCCTGAGCCTGGCACACTCCTGTGGCCCCTGCACTAGACCCTCATTGGCCCCTGCTCCAGGGCTGGGGATCTGCGCTGGTTGATGTCCAGTATTAGAGTTCCATGCTCTCAGTGCACAGTGGAGTTATGAGAACCACTGTCCTCTGGCAGATGGTCAGCTGGCCCTAAACAGGAAGATTTCTGCGCCCCCTGGGAAAGACATTGGCTTGAAGTGGAGATGACTTGTTTCACCTGCTAATGGATCTAGGATTCTTCTGTCTTTACAATGCATAGACATGTCACATTTTTTTGGTTTCCTGCTCATGATTTAGACACTGGAAATCATCCAAATTGTTTTTTTTCCCCCACCATAAAGTTTTGTTAACTGGGTCTTCAGATATGTTTCCAGATCAATCAAACTGAGCTGAAACCTCCAACGAATACACTGACTTACGTTGCTCATTTGTTGGTTTGGCCCTGGGCCTGGCTCCCCAGTGTAGGGCTGGATGATGAGTTATTATTGAAACCGAAATGGCCTTCATTTCAATACGATTTTGTGATCATATGACCCTGCTTAGAGTTTTCAGCACAGGATGGATCCAGCACCATGTGCTCAGTCACCAGTGGGCTACACAGTGTGAGTTACACAAAATAAATTTCAGCCTCGTGGGGGAGACCTGGCATGTACATTTAGGAGTGGTGGGTTGTGGTTTTGGATTCGTTGGAGATAATTTTGATTGGACAGAAAAGGTTAGATAGTGGAGGGATTGAAAGTCAGCCGGAAGAGTCTGGATATTTTCCTGAGCAGAGTGGGGACCATTATCAGTATAGGAAATGGAAAGAAATATCGTGGGAGTTAAACCTTAGGGAGGTTATTGTGGGGGCATCAGAATGGCGGGAGGGGGAGAAAGGGGGAGTGTTAATTGGGAAACTGTTGCAGGAAGCAAGTGCTAGAGGATGCGGGTCTGGGCTGAGAGGGTGAGAAGGATGGACAGGGATGGGAAGAATGAAGCTGTGAGATGCCTCGAAGGGGAGCCGCAGGACCTAGAGATGCACCTGGAGATGCGGTGAAGGGAGAACCCAGGAGAGAAGGTGTCAATCCTGTGACTTAACAACAGAAAGGGCTGCTGAGAGCAATGGGGGAGGTAGGAGAATTGATAGGACACTACTTTAGGGATTTATAGCATCCTGTCGGTGTAAAAACCACTGGACCATTGCAACAACCCTCTGGACCAGGCAGGAAAGATATTTTGTCTCTCCTCTTGTAGATGTTCAGAAAGCTTAGACCATGCAAGGCACATGGGTAATAAAAGTGGAGATGCTGGCATGGAGCCTCAGTTCTCTGGGACCTGGTCCAGAATGTGATAAATTCTCATCTGAAGATGTTGAATTTCAGTTCATGGCAGAAAATCCAAGTGGAATTCTGAGAAAGCGTTTGGAGATGTCAGGTGGGTGCTTGAGACAGAAGTCTGAGAAATGATAATTCAGTCGATGAAACAGTAATTGAGTCTCTTTTGGAAGGAGATGTAGAGAAAGAGTAGTTGAAGCCTCAGAAGTCAGCCTTGGGAGCCCTGTATCATTCGGGTGCAGCCGACGACGCTGAAGGGAATAGTTGGAGGAGCCCGAGAAGAAGGATGTGGAGTCTCTTGGAGGCGTAGGAAGGGCAGCGTGTCAGGAGGGTGAGGGGAGGGACAGGGCTCACCAGCGTAGATGCCTTGAGAGGTTAGGAAGAGGGCTCATTTCTGTGGCAGAAGAAGGTCCTTGTTGACTTGTGGGAGAGTAGTAAACATAGGAAGGTAGTTTGGTAAGAAGCTAGCCAGGTGGTGAAAGGTTTCAAAGTGGGTGGATGGGCGATGATGAAATAGAGATTTTGATTCCAAGCCAGGTTTAGTTATGAAGAATGGCAAAGTTGGGGGGGGGGGCAGGTTTTAGAAAAGCAACAGGATCAGTCAGTGGGTTTTCAGGCTGTAGAAGACTGCTGTTGGAAGGGGAGAGGAGGAAGTGTTGGCGGAGGAGAGAGTCAAGGTGATGCACAGGAGACAGGAGGGATGCTCTCTGGGTCACAGGTGGAGGGTTACTCGAGAGGAGGTGGAAACCCTTCTTCCTTCAGGACTGCGAGAAGGTGACTGCAGAGGATTGTCAGTTAAGAGCAAATGCCCCAAAGAAAAACTACGGACACATCTTTTCATGTCTGCGCCTTTGCCACTTTTTTCCTTTTCAGCCCTTATTGAAAATGTCTTTACCTCTCATAGAGAAGAGGCACCATGTGTAGGCTATTAGGTAATAATGTGTTTCTTCTCGGTCCAAAGGGCGGTACAAAAACTGAGAGCGAGGTACACAGTACCCCTGAATGTTCTGTATTTCCTGGGGGGGAAAATGTTATATAAATGTATAGTGCTACTGTGATAATTCTGTATAAAATTTCAAAGGTCCCAATTATAAAAGATGACAACAGATAGATATTCAGGCTTAAAAATACTAACATTATTTTATTTGGTTGGGATTTATTAATTTTTAAAAATGGATCTAGGTGACCTGGTAGAAATGGTACGGATTTTTCAGGTTTAGAGTTTAAGCTGGACCCTCCCCCGTAAAAGGTAGAGTTGTCCAAACGTGGATCTTTCCACCAAGTAGTATATTTCGTTCAAGGTAGACTGAGGTAACTAGTCACCAAAAGAGAAAATGAATGTCAGTATCACATGTGAGCGTGTTAAAGGGAGTGGAGTGACCCCGAGGCCTGGCCTCCCTGGGGAGTCTGCAGGGGAGATGCCACCTGCGCGCCTGAGGAGTGCATCTTCTCACCTCCGTACCCCAGCAAAGGGGAGAGCAGAAATCCGAAAACTGCCACCACACTTCCTTCCTTCTGTGGGCCTCAGGAAGACAGCAAGTTTGCTCCATGTGACTCCAGACCCTGTGTCACCTCCCTTTTGCTTCATTTTTACCTCATCTCACATATGACCCTACGTCTGTGCATCTCTTCTTTTGCAATAGCGCAGTGCTAAATTCTGGTACATAATTAAGAGGGTATTACGTCAGCTGCCTTAGGAGTGGGCAACAAAGAGGTAAAGGGAAGTAAAGTTGAAAAAGGAAGGGTAATGGGAAATGGTACAAACTCCCCAGCCTGCCAGAAGCTAGCGGGGCTCCCCATGGGTATTCATGACAAACCAAATCTCCTCTAGGCCTCTTGTCCCTCACTGCTCACTCCACATTTTACCCGTCCCTCAGATACGTTGAGGGCATTCCCACTCCTTGTTACTCGATGTCCACTGCATGCTAAATCCTGCCAGGCCCATGGAAGCCATTGCATCTCCAAGTTGTACCAAAGCAGAAATGTCAACTAAATTATCTTTAATGAAATCATTTGCTTTTTTTAATCATAGAGTCAACCAAAGGGGGAAAAAAAGATTCACTTTAATTGCAGGCACTTGGAACACCCAGCCTGGGGTTAAATATCCTTTCATCTTGCATGATTGTGAGAGACAGAGCAGGCATTCTTAATTCCGTAAATGCTTATGGTTTGGGGATAATTAAATTGGGTTAGAAAAGCAAAATGAAGGAAATCCGTGGTTGAAAGGAAAATGGAATCTCCATCAGTTAAGGGAAAAAGGAGGTTTTAAAAACGGATGGAAATGAAGTTGATTGCTTGCCAAGTTTCACACGCAAGACACTGAAACTTAGGAGGGAAGAAGAAATCGTGATCAAACAAAGGTCATGTAGGCACAAAGGAAGGAAGACTTAGTTCTTATTGGGGGGATCAGGATGGGGGCTTCTCAGCTGAGTGGGCCTTGAGAAGATGATGAGGACGAGGACATGTGAAGTTAAGGGAATACGAGGGAAGTTCACAGATGCAAATGTGCAGGCACATAGTGTTGTGTTCAGGGAACAGGGAACGATCTACTGTGTTTTGGACTTCATTCCTTAGAAAATGGTGAGATACTGAAGCAGCATTGAATGTATCAAGCTCTGTTATAAGGGGTAGAGTCCTGCGTCTGTGTGAGGGACAGGTTGTATAATCAAATACAGAAGTCAACGGGACCAGTTAGGAAAGGATTGCAGTAGCCCAGGCACACACCGGTGATGGCCTGAACTAGGCAGTGTCATCGAATGGAATGTGGAGGAATAATCCAGAGAGATCCAGTTTGCCAATTTCTGCATTGTAGACACTCCCACCAAGGCTGATTTGGGCCTACCGGGATGGTGTCACTCACCATGTGGAGTTGAGAAGAGGGGTGCCAATCAGAGCACGAGCCGGTTGGAGCCGGCTGGAGCCGGCCTCAGCACACCGCTGTGTCCAGTAGGTTGTGGAGAAGGATACTAGGTCCGGTTTGGAATGGTTCAAATGTCATGCATCAGTGGGCCATCTGTGTGGAAAGAGTCTCGCAGGCATTGGAAACTTATAGCTGGCACTCAGGAGAAAGGGCAGGGGAGGGATGGAGATTGAAGTCAACAGTGTCACGGGGAAGGAGGGGAGGGAAAGTGACTGGGAGGAGGGGGGAGGGAGGGAGGATTTATGGAAGCAGACTTAGAACTGAACCCAGGGGACACCTGTGTATAAGGGGTGAGATGTGGAAAAACAAACGGAAGTGAAGGACTGGGAAAGAGAAAGTAGGGGTGGGGGCGGAGGGGGGGAGAATCAGGAGACGGCAGCATAGTGGCATCCAAGACAGCAAAGGGTCCAAGCAGCAGAATGATGTCATCAGGAGGATAGGATGTTTTGACTCCAGTTTATGAACATAACATTTTAATCAGAATCAGCCCAGCATGAATTAATTTTCATGAAGTTCCTGAGGGAACATCATTAAGCCAATTTAATTCCTTCCCATAATCAATTTTCCATAGAGCGCTGTTAATCTGTTTCCAATTTTTCTCATTTTCATATTTATCTTAATGAAATTATTTAAATCAGAATCGATGATATTCCTCATAAATAACATAATAAAGATTTATCAATAACTTTAAAAAAATCTCAATTGAATTTTACTGATGATATCCTTTATCGTTTATTTTCTTCTGAGGCCATGATTTCTGAGTCCAGTTTCCCTGGTTAACAGATGATCTGTTAAGCAGTATTTCATCAGTATAAATTTTCGTCTTTGGCCATTATAGCCGTGTTATGTTTTACTTTGTCTTTAAATACAAACCCAGTAAGCCCATCTAAAAAAGCTGCTTTCTCTTACCAGTTCACCTGGGCCCAGGGCATTAGGAGACCAGGTGGAAGCCTAATGGAGAAAGATGAAGTGGTTTGGAAAGGTCTTTGTCTAGTCTTCCACATCATAAACGCGAGAGAGGTAATTAATAAAAGTCTTAAAGTCTGATATTGGCAGGTAGTAATTTAATTGCCTCTAGTATTATAACAGTTGTAAAATCTTAAATCACAGTGCTTTAAAACAGGGCTTCCCTGGTGGCGCAGTGGTTGGGGGTCCGCCTGCCGATGCAGTGGACACGGGTTCATGCCCCGGTCCGGGAAGATCCCACATGCCGCGGAGCGGCTGGGCCCGTTAGCCATGGCCACTGAGCCTGTGCATCCGGAGCCTGTGCTCCACAGCGGGAGAGGCCGCAACAGTGAGAGGCCCGTGTACCGCAAAAAAAATAAATAAATAAATAAAATAATCAAAGACACCAAATTATTCTACTTGCTAGTCAAAACAATGATAAAAATCTCACGTATATTTCTGTTTACCATGTGACAAGTGTGTTAATATAGTCCAAGAACAAAGCACTGTATCGAATTTGGTTTTGTTGGCAGAAGAATGCTAGTAGGTTCAAAAAGATCAGACTGGACCCCAAGACAAACAGAGGGAATGACCATGGCTGTGAAAGTCAGCCCAGCTTCTAAGAGGCTGTTCGTGGTTGGTGCCATTTCAGTGGTGAAGTTGCCACAGCCCAGGGGCTGCGTCTTGGGCACAGAAGGCTGATTGTGCCACCAGACTCTTAAGCCTGCACTCACATAGAGTAAACAAACAAGGCGTGTGAACCTAGAATGTCAGTTTAGTCACGAAAGTGGGACAAGGACTACAGATTTGGGAAAGATATAGGGTTGAGATCTGGCTGGCTTAGAAGAGAAAAAGCAAAAGGTAGACGTGTGTGCAGTAATAACTTCCAGCTAGTTGTCATCAAATACAGGTTTACTATGGATCTCTAAATATTCTGATTTATCTGCCATGCACCCTAGGAAGGAGAATAGGACTGGAATATTTGAAGTCCAATAAGTACAATTCTGGGCTTCCATCCCAATGGTGTGAATGCCTTACTGACAGGATATTAGTGATAGATTTGACCAAGGCTGCTGCTTCCCTGGAAAGGGCTGGGATGGTCACTTCAACCACCCTCCTGAGCCATATGGCATTTCTTTAGGTAGATCGCTTCAGTCAGATTCTAGTCTAGTCTTGTAGGTCTAGCATTCATAGTAATTTTTGGAAAATGTATTTTTCTGTTTCATCTTGCATTCACTTTGTGTCATTAATAGAAGTTGATGTCTCAAAGGACAGTCTCCAACCCTAGTTTTGGAGGAATCTAACCGCTAAGAATCAACAACCATGGCACTCAGTCTTCCGTAATATGGGATCACTTAGAGATGAATGATTGAGTTGAATTACATTCAGCACCCACAGATGTTTTAATTACACATTTTATTCTGAGATCATTGTAGATTCACATGCAGTTTTAAGAAATAATACAGAAAGACCCCATGTACCCTTTACCTGTTGCCTCCAGGTGGTAACATCTTGCAACACTGGTAAAATATCACAGGCAGGATATTGACATTGGCACAGTCAAGATCAGAGGAATTCATCCACCACAAAGATCCTTCACATTGGTCTTGCATCCCAGAAATAAAGCCCACTTGGTCATGGTGCTTAATGCTTTTTATACACTGCTAGATTTGATTTGCTGAAATTTTATTGAGGCTTTTTGTATCTAATACTTGAGATCTTTCCTCTTTTCTAATGTATGCATTTTAGTACTATAAATTTCCCTCTCAGCACTGCCTTAGCTGCATGCCCTGTCTTTTGATATGTTATATTTTCATATACGTTCAGTTCTGTGGATTTGTTATTTCCTTTAAGATTTCTTCTTTCACCCATGAATTGTTGAGAACTATGTTGTGTAATTTCCAAGGGTTTGGAGATTATCCTCTTGTCTTTTTGTTACTGATTTGTAGTATGATTTCATTATGGTCTGTGTATGGTTTCAATTCTCTTAAATTGGTTGAGGTTTGTTTTATGGCACAGGAAATGCTCTACCTTGATGAATATTCCATGGGCATGAAAAAAAGTGAGTTCTGCTGTCACTAAGTGGAGTTTTCTGTATATGTCAATGAGATCTGTGTTGTTCATTTCTTCCAGATTCTTCTTGATGTTCTGTTTAGTACTTCTAACTATTGCTGGAAGTGGGATGTTTAAATTCTCAGCTGCAGTTGTGTTTTTCATCTGTTTCTCCCTTTAGCTCGATCAGTTTTTGTTTCATGCATTTTGAGGTTGTTTGTTGTATATACTTTCCGGATAGTTATGCCTTCTCAGTGGAGTGTTTGTTTTATAGTTATATAACATTTCTCTTTGTCTCAGGTTTTTTATCCTTTGTCTTATGTCTGCCTTATCTGATGTTTAATATAGCCACTTCTGCCCTTTTTTTTTTGATTGATGTTTGATGGTATATCTTTTTCCATCCTCTTATTTCAGTTTACCTATGGTGTTGTATATGAAATTTTTTGAGAGCATATTGTTAGTTCATGTTATTTTATCCACTCTGACAATCTCTTTTAATTGGTTTATTTAGACCATTTACGTTTAAGTAATTATTGACACTTTTGGGCTTAAGTCTTCTGTTTTATTATTTGCTTTCTGATTTGTTTTCTCTGACTGTTTCTCTATTTCTCTTATCTTTTCTGTGGGTTATGTGAAGAATTTTTAAAGTATTCTCTGTTGATTTGTTTATAATTTTTTTGGAGTATACCTCTTTGTATAGTTTTCTTTGTGATAGCTCTAGGCATTACAATACACATACAAAACTTATCGTCTACCAGTGTCAATAAAGTACCGGTATCAGTGTTATACCATTTTGATGGAAATGTAGAAACCATGCTACATTTGGGTATCTTTGGCCTTCCTGCTCTTTAAATATTGGGTTGGCCAAAAAGGTCTTTTGGGTTTTTCTGTAATATCTTACGGAAAAACCTGAACGAACTTTTTCACCAACCCTAAATATCGTTTTAGGTATTTCCTCTATATGTGTCACACACCATGACAGATGGTGTAATAATTTTTGCTTCAACCATCAGTTTTGCCCATTCTGATGTTCTTTTTTTTTCTGAAGTTCCAAACTTTCTTCTTTTGTTTCCTTCTCTGTTTAGAGAACTTCCTTAAGCCATTTTTAAAAGATTAATTTTTATTGGAGTATAGTTACTTTACAACGTTGTGTTAGTTTCTGCTGTACAACAAAGTGAATCAGCTATACGTATAGATAAACCTTAAGCCGTTTTTAAGGGTAGATGTACTGGCGCAGATTTCTTAGTTTTCCTTCATTTGAGAATGTTTTTATTTCCCCTTTCATTTCTGAAGGATATTGCCACCAGATATGGAATTCACGGTTGACAGTTTTTTCTTCCAATGTTTGAAAAATGATGTGCTTTTTCCTCCTGGTCACCAAGGTTTCAGATGAGAAATCTATTTTCATATGAATCATTATTCCCTTATAAATAGGGTACCCTTTTCCTCTGTGCACTTTCAAGAGTTTTTCCTTGGGGCTTCCCTGGTGGCGCAGTGGTTGGGAGTCTGCCTGCCGATGCAGGGGACATGGGTTCGTGCCCCGGTCCAGGAGGATCCCACATGCCGCGGAGCGGCTGGGCCCGTGAGCCATGGCCCCTGAGCCTGCGCGTCCGGAGCCTGTGCTCTGCAGCGGGAGAGGTCACAGCAGTGAGAGGCCCGCGTACCGCAAAAACAAAAAACAAACAAAAAAAAACAACAAAAAAAGGGTTTTTCCTTGTCTTTAGTTTTCAGAAATTTAATTATGATGTGTCTTGTGGATTTCTTTCACTTCATTTTATTTAGAATTCTCTCAGTTTCTTGAATCTGCGAGCTGTATCTTTCACCAAATTCAAAAAGTTTTCAGCCATTATTTTTTAACACTTTTTAAACTCCATATTCTTCCCTCACCTTCTGGCATTCTGATGTTAAAGAATATGAGGTCTTTGGTTATGGCTCTCAGGTCTCTGAGGCTCTGTTCAGTTTTTTTTCAGCCTATTTTCTCTCTATTCATATTGAGTAAATTCTATTACTATGTCTTCAAGTTCCTTGATTTTATCCTCTGTCAACCCCACTTGACTGTTGAGCTTATTCAGTGAGTTTATATCCAAAAACGTATTTTATTATACAATTTCATTTTTATAACTTTTGTATAACTTTTAAATTTTTGTTGAGATTTTGTTTTTCATTTATCTCGAGAGATTTTATTGCATGTTTATAAGATTGTTGAAGCAGTTTCATGATAACTGCTCTAAAGTCCTCATCAGATGATTCTAGCATCTGATCATCTCAGTGTGGGCATCAGTTGATTGCTTTTTTCTCATTCAACTTGTGCTTTTCCTGGTTCTTGGTATGATGGGTCATTTAAAAATTTTATCCTGGACATTCTGATTATTGTATTAAGAGTCTCTTTTTTGAGGTTTAGCACCCAGGCTACTTTTGTGGACTGTGTTACAAGGACATTTGATGTTCCGAGCCTTTGCAGTGCTATTTTGGTCAGCTTGGTTTATCTTTTTTTTGCGGTACGCAGGCCTCTCACTGTTGTGGCCTGGCCTCTCCCACTGTGGTGCACAGGCTCCGGACGCACAGGCTCAGCGGCCATGGCTCACAGGCCCAGCCGCTCCGCGGCATGTGGGATCTTCCTGGACCGGGGCACGAACCCGTGTCCCCTGCATTGGCAGGCGGACTCTCAACCACTGTACCACCAGGGAAGCCCAGCTTGGTTTATCTTGCTCCCTGGTACTCCTTGAGGAGAAGGAAGGAGTTTCTCCAGGCGGGGTCCCCTGATGCCTTTCGGTTGGGGAAGGGAGTATCTGGCCCGTGGGGAGGACAGGAATGGAGAATGTTTCCCTGGTCAGGTGCTGATTGTGGTGGATCCCCCTTTTGTGGTGTGTCTGGGTAAGGAGGGCAGTCTCAGGCCTGGCAGGTAGAACACTTCTCCTGGCCAGTTTTTGTGGGTGGGGCATGTGATCCATTTTCCCTTACCAGTTCTGCCTTATCTGGTGTTGTAGGTTAAGACTCTTACTCAATCTGCAAAAGGAATGAGTCTACCTGGGCTGCCTTCTGTTCGTACAGTTTGTGAGTTAGGAAACACCAAGTCTGGGGCACCTTCTTCTGTTCAGTCCTAAGGTGCCGTCACGCTGTGGACTGCGGGACCTAGGATCCCAGCCAACTCAGCTTACCCTGGACACCATTTAGACCTTTCCTTTGGCTGCCCTTTGTGTTATTTCCAGGGCTCATTGCTGTGCTTAGCAGGAGCAGGGAGAAATGAGTTGACACCATTCCTGTTCAGAACTGAGGTCCACAGGTTAGTCCACACAAATGTTTGAGACCCAGTTTGGATAGTCTGTGAAAAACCCAGAGACATAGGATCCACATAAGCTCTGTGCATCAAGTGGACTGGCCAGTTGGAAATAAAGAACTAAAGAAAATGGCGGAAGTGAAACCACGGATGTCTCAAAGCAAGACATGATTAATCGCCAAGTGAGTGATATGGGCAAGAAACACTGGGGGCTCTGAGTGGGGGGGAAGATCAATAGATCTCCTAATCTGATCTGAACAATTAATAACCATGGTTGTTCAGCAGTCACGATGCCCATAGGATGTGATCTTCCGATAAAAGAGGTTTCTAGCTGGTAGTGTGAAAATAGCAGCTAGAAAGTAACATCTTAATACAAGACACCTCCCCCCTGGAATCATCCAGTCCCTGCTTTACCATATACTGAGGGAGTGGGAAGCAGGGCAGGGAGAGGTCAGTGGGAGATGGGCAGTGGGGAAAACTTCGGGAGAATGGCTTTTATGATGCCTGCACGTGGTGACCAGAACCCTGAAGGCAGTGATTCATAGGCTAAAAAGGTGTCTGGCTGACTCAGTGGGATCTGCGGTTTTGAGAAAACAGGTAGTAAGCCCACCATGTGAGCAGGCATGTGACGGTGGGGAAAGCCAGAAGCACGGGGCTGTGTGAAAGTAGGTCATGGGCTTGGCAGCTCTATCCGTGCAGCTCAGAGCACACAGCACGGCGTGATGGTGACTGGCAGAAGGTGGAGGCCGGATCCTGAGTTAGCCTATCCGAGTGCTCAGGGGGGCACCTGGAAGGCCCACCGCTTTGATGTGTGCTGCTGCTGGTACCCACTCTGCTTTGGAACCTGCCGGTGTCCCTTCCCCACGTGCTCCAAGCACCTGGTCCTGTTTGCAGGGTCCCCGGACTAGGTAGCGTGTAGGCACAAAGGAGAGGAGAGGGATAAGGAAGAGATTAAAAAAATAATGCGACGTAGATGGCAAGCCTGATTTTTTTTTTAAATCAAAGATTTGCAATATGAAGCTCAGCGCTTGATAGAAGGAAAAATATTTGGTGGTGGGGGGGGTTATTATAAGGATGATCACATTTAGCATATTGTTAATAAAGTGTCACGTTCCAGGAGGATATCTCTGAGTTAGTCCGTGTGGTGCCAACGGTTTTTTCAGTAGACATAAAAAATGATTGTAAATAGTGCTATTAGATGCCACGTTAGAATGACTAGTTACCTTGTAATAGTTAAGAACGTGTGAAAATATACATGGCCAGCAATTTCTAGTTGAGTCTGAAAATCACAGCCGAGAAATCTGCGCTATTATTATTGTTGTTGTTTATATGCAGTTAAACATTTAAACGTGGGTCCTGGGGGGAATGATCACTCTGGTGTCCATCAAGGAAAGAAAAGGGTTTGCCCTTGTAAAGCCTGCATGTTCACATTTCACTTAGTGCAAAATCTGGGTTGTGCCACTCCATTGGTATCATGGATAATTTTAAGAAGCAAATAAACACATAATTTTATTTTGGCTTACTCTGCATAAGTTGAAGGTCTGTTTCCTTTATTCAACAGTAAACTGTTGATCACAAACCATGTGCCAGGGACTGTTCTAGTGAACAAAGCTCACAAGAACCCCTGGCCGTGTTTGTTCCATCTACGTCCTTGGGAAAATATCTGTGGTCTTGTGACGGGGTGTGGACACGATGAGGTGTGGGAGGGAGAGGCCAGGAACTCTTGTGTGTCGACAGGAGGCTAATAGGAATTTAGGAATTTAAAACGGGGCCCACGGTATAAGCATGTGTTCAACAAGAGTGGGCTGTGTTGGCAAACAGAAGGGGGAAAAATCTAGGACTGATTTTAGGAGGAAAAATGCCAATGAACTCATTTGTCTTTATCCTGGACACTATTTTCAAAAACATAATTTCGTTTTTCTGTTCAATTCAGCATTCCACTACTGAGTATTTACAAAGTGCTGGGCTAAAAAGTATTACCTAGAACCGAGGGGTTGTGAGGAAGAATGTTTGTTCTCCATTTTCCTAACTCTCAAATAAGAATATTTTTGTAATGTGATAAAAATTCTCTTTAAATACACATATGCCTGGGAAATATGTATTTATACATCAATCTTCCATTACTTTCCTCATCATACTATACTTTCCAGGCAAAGATGGACTCTTCCCTCCACCCTCATACATTTTGTTCTCCACGTCCAACCTTTGTTCGTCCTATTCCTGATAATGTCCTTATTTCTTACCTTCTTCTCAGAAAAATTGGGCTGTCAGCTTCATCCATCCCTCCAAAACATCCTCTAGTGAAACATCACCTTTCCCCACTACAAGGGCACTTGGTGCTTCCTCACACCTGCCTTGTGTTGTTACTAGTTATTTCTAACCTCCCCGACCTGCATTAGATTGAAGTCTCTGTCCCAGAGGACAGGGACTGTTTCTGACCAGTATTCATGCATTCCTCCTGGGATCGTCCACATGGAAGTTCCTCAGTAAATATTTATTGAATTGTATTGTAGAGCAAACCTTCAAATATTTTGAAGATAATTATTCTGTTCCACCAATTTTCCAGGCTCTCCATCTGCAGTTGTTCTTAAGACTTGTTTCCAAAGCCTTTGTCTTTCTGTTTGCTCTCGTTTGGATATTGTCCCTATAGCGTGTCTAGAACTGAAAACTGTTCTTCCTGGGGCCAAGTACAGTATGACAACCAATTTCCTCTTTCTGGGGAAAGAAACCACCCACCAGTCTGAGAGACATCTTGCTTTAATTATCGTGGGCAAATCAAGTCAACCAGGAATTCTTTGAGCGCCTAATGGCCGTGAACCACACTCCTGGGCCTGTGGCCAGGCCAGCCCAGGTCTGCGTCTAACCTTCTGCCATTCACCATTGGAAGGGCTCACCCGCCTCCCTTGCTTTAGACATTGAGAATACAGCAAACAGAGCATCACAGCCCGTTGTTTCCATACACTGAGCGGACTTGCCTCTGAAACAGATTGAATGTGCACTTTATCTTCCAGGAATCTTAAGAGTTTGCTTCTTTTTTGCTCCTTACATATGCTTTATCTGAAAGACCTCTCGGACCTGGAGGATCCAGTCCATCCTGTTAACACTCCATCCTTGGAGACAGTGTTGCCTTGTGAACACACGGTTGGGGCCGACAACCGGGAAGCTGGTGTTTCCGCGACCCTGGGCTGTATCTTTTGCACTCTCTAAAGAAACACCGGCTCACTTCTGTTTTCTCCCCTCTCCCTCCTTCCACATCCCACACATACATAAATGAATTTTCTGATGTGACAGGCTGCAGAGATAAATTTAAGGGAACCATCACGCTGGATTGTTGTCCTTTGATTTTCACCTCTTTCTGCCGGCCACTCGGAGGCGCTTAGCACGACTCCCTTCCTGTAAAGGAGTGATGCATTTAAAAAATAACTCTGGAATGCCCTCCCAAATTCTTAGAGTCAACCTTTAATTAAGTAAGGTATCAAGCAGGTCTCTACCCAGTGATGCAGGGACGAATACAAACACACACACACACACACACACACACACACACACGGACTGTGAACCTGAGGGGCCTGTGCAGTTGGCGCGTTGGAGACTCCCGTTCAGATGTCACGGGCAAGGGAAGACGTGTTGTCTTTTGGTCCCAGGGCTCGAACATGGGGCCTGGTATTAAGGAGCACCGTGCTCAGCCCTTTCTGCTGAACTTACTATAAGTTGTAACTTTGGTGGGTAGGTGCTTATAATATCTTGCTCTGTACTTTTACATTGTGATTCTTAGGGCACGGAGCTCCTCTCTCCTCTTCATTCAAAGGCAACAGGCGGTGAATTACCATGTAGTATCAGTGAGTTCCTTATTTCCTATCCTATTTTCTGTTCCTCTCTCAGAAACTCCTTGCTGAGATTGCCTATCACCACAGTCCGGGGTATAATCTATCACCTATTGTTCAGTGATGCTGAAATGTCCTGTCATGAGTAGGGATGGATAATGGGCACAAGTGCTCCTGAAATTTCTTTAGTGGCATAATAATGAGTGGTCAAAATTAGGCATTTTAAGGACTGTTGCCAAATCATTTCAGTTTATTTTCATGTAAAAACAAGGCATTGCAGGAGAGGGATAACTTTTGTGTTCATGTAAAAACATGTCCTCAAACCATAACTTGCTTATGAAAAACTAGATGCAGGCTCCGTGTCAATCAGCTTAAGCGAAACTGCAGCAGTAACAAACAGCCCCCGGTTAAGTGGCTTCCGATACAGTGGTTTGCATTCCACGTCTGTCATGGTTCCATTTCAGTTTTGCTCCAGGAAACATTCATTCCCAGGCTCCAGCTTCTTCTTACATTAGTGCAGGAGGGCCCTGGCGCTTGCTAACGCTGTCTTCCTCGTCTTCCTGCTCTGGCCCTGGCCTCACACTCAGCTCTTCTCTCAATAGACACACATCAGTCAATTCTTCCTTTAATGAAGGGGTCCCCAAGCCCCTGGCCTCACAGCAGGAGGTGAGTGGTGGGCGAGTGAGTGAAGCTTCATCTACCTCTCTCTATCCTTCCCTCACACCCTGGCCCCCCGATCCGTGGAAAAAATTGTCTTCCATGAAACCAGTTCCTGGTGCCAAAAAGGTTGGGGACCGCTGCTTTAGTGTCCCTGTAGTATTATCTTCACTTGTGCCAAGGGTATCTTTGGACTAAAACAGTATATATCTTAAAAGCATCTTTTGTGCCCCCCCCAAAAATAACCCAAAGTATATGAAGAGGAAAAATTAAATACGATTGGATTCTTAAAGGCTGTTTTACGTACACATACGTACGCATATAGAATTCTCAAATTTGCTGTGTCTATTTTTACTAAAACCATCTTCATTTTTGAGTGGTTACAAAATCTGTCAGTATAAAAACATTTGAAATCCTAGCCTCCCCCCACCATCCCCTGCAGTAGTGTACAGAAGTTTGTGTTTACAGTTGCCTATATATAGGGAGAATTCTCTGGACTCTGAATATACTGTAAAAAAAGACCAAAAAGGGGAATCTCTATACCCTTTTAAAAACTGAATGCTTCCCACAAGGACACTGGAATGGTTTTATGAAATTCTGTCCTACTTCCTTAAATAATAAAGAAGCAAACGTGTAAAAGAGTTGGCATGATAATCGTTAGTAAAAATACATTCTTCTGCCAGTCTTCCTTCAGAATATTGTTTTTGCATTAAAATTTAATTTTTTCTTAATATTAAACTAGGCTCAGCCTTGGCTCTCAGAGCATTAGACATTTCTAATGAGAGCAGAAGTCTGTCTTGTCGGCACCAGAAATATGACAAGCGCAGCAGAGTCCTAACTGTGTCAAAATTCGTTTCTACTTGTTTATAACACACATATTTGCATTTATGGCAGTGTTTCCTATTAACATGGTCCACCATTGTAAGTATTTTTTGGAGGCAATTCTCAATGAAAATGTCTTGAATTCACAGTAGTAAAGTGTCACAGAAGAAACTTAACAGCTTTCTATAACTTTAATACCTTTCTAATTGCTGCCTTGAAGTAATTATGTCCAGAGGACAGAATACTGTATATATTTTATTATCCATCAGTTTCTTTTTTAATGGGAGTTCTGTGCTTTGTACAAGTCAATTATTTTTTGATAGCTTCTGTAATTAACGTTTAATTATATTTTATCATCCTCACTTTACTATATCACCTTGGTGATAATCAAAGCATTTCTAAACGCTGTAGTTCCTTAGAGTGTCTTGCGTGTGTATACTATTACCTTGTTAACATGTCCAGAAGTTTTAGGAGGTATTTATCTAGATAGAGATAGATAGATAGATAGATATCTCACCATTTACTAGAAAATACTTGAAATCCATCTTCTCTATACTTACAAATTGGAGAAGCCCTAAAATGTGAATAAAGATAGGAGAAAATCCTTAAGCAATACCTTGTGTGTGTACTTGTCAGAATGGCAAATTGTTAATTAAGTAGGGTTTTTTTGTACCACGGGATTTTACTTTCCCTGCATTTATATAATGCTAAATGTATATGAAAAGATGTCACTGATCCTCTGTCAGAAGGACTTTTCCTTCGAGGGTTTTGGTTTGTGTGCAGTAGAGGTAAAGAATCTGTATCACTTCATCACTCCATTCACGCACATTCACAAAAGGTCGCTGGAATTAATATACAAGGCAAGTTAAGCCATGACCTTGGGCGTGCAGTCAAACCCACAAGACACAGTCTGGGTTCTTACAAATTGTTTGTTACATCTCTCTGACAACCCCGTCGGTCATGTGGGTGAGAGCTGCATTTTCCCGCCGTGGACCATTTTCAGAGGCAGCGAGGATCGTGGAAGCAGGCGCTGTGGGAGAGAAGCCGACTCCTTACTTGGGTCCTTCCCACGCTGTCTGTCCCCCTCTCTTGCATGCATTCATCTCACTGTGTTGGTTCTGCAGTTGTTGCCATCCCTCACTTTGTCTCTCATTTTCACAATTTCCTGCCTATTTGCAACAACTGGCATTCCCCCTCCCTTCCATATAAAACACAGCCCCAGAAAGGATATTATAAAATAACTTTCTCAGTTCACTGGTTAGCCACTTCTGTACAGGATGGAATAGTACATTTTGGTGAAGTTGAGAAGTTACAGCTATTCTTGGTCCTCAGTCTTCGAAGGTTTGTAGTTTGGGCATGGAAGGATTTAAAATGAACCACAGTGTGTTTTTATTTAAATGGCACGTCCTCTTCTAGGTATTTGCAAATTGAATAGATGGTCATTTTTCTAAAGAAGGAAAGAGAAGTAGCTGTATGAATCTGTTTTAGATGCTTCCTCAAAGGTATTTTGCATATAATTATTCCAAAAATGTTGTGAGTTAGGGAGTATTGTGTCCATCTTTTACAGTGGAGGAAAGTCTAAAGATATTAGTCAATCCAGAGTCATAGAGCTGCCAGAAGGCACAGGTGGCATTGAATGTGTGTCCCTACTACTCTGTCACCAAATCATACAGCCTGTCAATGTGAGGGCACCTTTATAGTTCCCACAATACAGACCCCTTTTCAGATTTCAGGGCCTAGGCAATGCCAATGATCTGTGTATCCTAAGGCCTGCTGTTAATTTAGCCCTAGAGGGTGCTTGAAGTTCCCAGTAATGACTAACACTAGTGCTTCCTGGGTACCAGGCACTGTGTTCAGCACGTTTCCTACATTTTCTTACTTAGTCCTCTTACTGACTCTAGCACTGTTATTACGCCCATTTTGCAGGTAAGGAAGCTGAAGCCCAAAGAGGTTAAACCACTCACCTGAGGTCACATAGTAAGTTAGTGAACCAGGATTTGCACCGAGCTGGCTGTTCTCAACACCCACATTCCCAGCCACTAGGTCCATGGGCCTTGGATTAGTCAGTCCTTTGAGTGAGAAACAGAAGGGCCCTGGCAAAGGGAAGTGTGTGGAAGGAGAGGACTTCTGTCTCTGCACCCTTTCCAATCATAAATAATATAGTTCAGATAAGGTTTTTATGTTAGGTAGCTATTTTCCTAATAAAACTTAGAAATAATAACATGCAGGATTGGAAATCAGAGAAGGAGGAAAAGCAAGACATTGGAGGACAGGTCAAAATGAGCATCTTCAGGATGGGGGCAATGGGACAGAGGGAACCAGGGGAGGGTTTGGGTGCTTAGAAAGCCCAGGACTTTTCTGTAGTGGAAGAGGAGAGACTGAACTCTGCTGGTACCTCTTGTCTCTAAACAGGGCAAGTTAGCATCTCACTTTAATTCCTCCAGACGGTCATTCTCAGAGAATTCAGTCATGCCAGGTGTGCAGAGAAAATCAAGTCATTGTAATATGATAATATTTACAAAGGAACTGACCATTTGTAACCTTAATTCCTCCTCAAATATCTCTTTACTGACCTTGTGTCTGTCTGTCCTGTCTGTCTGTCACTAAGAGGTTGTAAACACCTGACAGTAAGTTGCAAATACAGTGCAGTTTGGAAATGGGATGTGCACATCTTACCAAAATATGGGATTTCATCGTGTCAGTGAAAGTGATGGAGAACTACTCAGATCATAGGCAGAGCCATGGGCGAATGAGCGTTTGGCAGAGTTAGAGGAGTTTAGTAATGAGAGAAAAAAATCAACCAAGCGGATGGCCTGGTAGGTATTTTGAAAAGGAGAGAAATCCTTGGAAGAGCCACAGACACTCTCAATTATTTTTGCAAAAGAATTCTCTTTATGGATCAAAACTCAGAAGGATGTTCTCAAGGACAGGCATTCCATTTTTGTCAGAAAAATTATTTTGAAGAGTAATTATGCCTTGATTCATTCTTTGCTCAAGACAGAGTGGGTATTACAATTAGAATATTAAAATGTTGAACTATAAAATAAATGTTCTCTTAGTGTTTAGACTAAATAAAAACTTATTTCACTGCTTAGTGTAGACCCTTAGCGTCTATTGTTGGTGGCTTAATTTTACTTAGCACCTTTTTGGCACAAAGTTGAATAATAAGGATGCCTGTGCACACAGGCACGTATGTTTGAATGTAGGTATATATATTCTTGTTATCTAATTTCTTGAGCATTCATTCTGTATCTGCAAATTAGATTTTATTTGCTGTCCCAACAGGAAGTGTGTCTCTAATTTCTCAGGAGTACCATAGAACTGGGAGGGCAAGAAACATATAAATGAGACACAATTTTAAGTTAGCAGACTGATGTGTGAGTTCGATTCTCCTGTTGTAATTATGCATTTGGTGTTTAAGAAATGTTTGCTAAATGGATGGATACATTCTCCATTATGAGTTTAAAATGGTTAAAGTTTTTAACCTTAATCTCTCTTAATCTTAACTTTGTAAGAGAAAATGATTTCGTGGATACGACAATACATTGAAAACACACACCGAAAAAAACCCACTAAATTTTTATTTGGCCGTATTATTTTCATTATTACTAGTAGTAATGAACAACTGTGATCATTCATTCAAAGGAGAAACAATTAGTTGTCTGTCTCCCATACCCTAGGCACTGGAGTACAGGATACTGTGACTTTATATCTCTTTTACCAAACAGAATATTCAGATTCAACACGTTTCCATTCTTTCTCTCCTGGAATATCTGTCGCACATTCACCCCACGCCCACTTTCCTTTAACTTGTTTCCCTCTTACTTTTTGACGGGTTAAAAAGCAAAAGCAAAAACCTAGAAACCTAACGACAAGTGTGGAAATACTTGGCGCCAGAAGGAATGGAGAGAGACTTCACTTACTCTTCCTGTTAGGTTACATTTAATGTTACTGCACAGTTAGTCGTGTCGTTCTTGGTCCAAACTGAATTCATGCAGTTGCCCCTGTAATTACGATTTAGCTGTAAAATCACTTTGTTAGTAATGCTTTGTTTGTCTCTCATAAAATCAAATTGCTAATATTAGAGATCTGATTGTTACAGTTTCTCTGTAATGGCTAGGGAAAACATAAAAGGGCGAGCGTTGCTTTAAAGTACTCGGGAAGAGTGAAAAATATCACTTCATGGTTATTGTGTAAACAGACATTTTATTCCATTTCTTGGTAACTGAAGTGTTACTTTAAGAACTGTAGAAGACATACCTAGACGTCTATGAGCGTTTTAGGACGTTCATACACCAAGTGGAGTTTACATCCTTCCCCCAAAGTTTATCTTTTCTCCTGTCTTTAGGGGAACTAAAAGGAAACATCTTTTACTTGCAATGCAAACAGTTAAGAGTTAAACAAATAAAACCGTTTCGATACATGAATGTGACAGCAATAAGGTATCCAAAGTGGGTATGTTAAGTACTTTTACGTGCATTATTTCCCTTAATTCTTGACAGCTCCATCGGTTTGGTCATATTATTTTCCCATTTTACAGATGAGAAATATGAAACCCGAGTAACTTGGTCAAGGTCACCTTGAAAGGGACCTCTGTTTTTTTCCAACTAAACTTTATTTGAAGCAATTAAATTGAGGACACATCCAGAGGTTTCCCACCCATTTTTTTCCCCCCAGAATTCATCTCCCTCTAGTTGAGAGGACTAGATATTGTCATGAGTTAACGGTAGGAAAACATGGTTTTGAGGGGGTTTTTGGTATGTCTCTTTTTTTGTTTTGTTTGTTTGTTTTTGACCCAGTGGTTTTCATTCTCAGATGTTTTCCTACATGGACTGCTGGTTTGGGATAAGAGGATGATAGCTCTGCCCTGGATTTCCTGGGCTGTGTCTTTAGGACTTTCATTCTTTCTCAGGATTAGGCAGGGAGGGCCCTTTGGAGACAGCAGGAGAAGCTCATTTGCTGGGGTGGGGGGAGGGGGGGGGGTATGTGTTCTTTCAACAAGGCCCTCGTTCTCCACTGTTCTCGTTCATCATCCTTCTCCCTTTGAGTTTTTCTCTTCCAGCTGAAACACGATTGAATAGAACAGCAAGAAAAATGCATGCTATTTGCATACAAAGCCCAGCAAGGCCCTCAGATTGGGGTGCAGAAGCTGAGACGTGTAAGGGAGCAAGTATTGATAGATGGGACCGGGGCACCAGGGGGAGTTGTTGCAGGATTTAAGTGAGAGTCTCTGAGACCTGGAGATGCGAAGGGGTGAGTGATGTAGGATCTGAACGCCGCAGGCAGGAAGCCATCAGGCCTTCCTCAAGGGAGGAGGTAGACACGGGCAGTCACAACCTCACCCAGAGAGCTCAGAGCTCCAAGGGCTCCAGACTGAGGACCTGTACGGTGACATCGCCTTCATGCCAGCCGGTGCGGGGGAGGGAGGTCGGCCAGCCCGAGTGAGAGGCCCCTGCAACGCAGAGGACGGGAAAAGTAGTTTGGTTTTACTGCTCTTACATCAAGCATCATGACCTTCTTTGCGTAAAGGAGTTCAGCCACTCACTGTGTATGGCCTCAACCTAGATGCCTGCTCTTGGCTGAAGGATGCTCTATGCCGACTCCCTGCTCACTCTTCCCGGGTTTATCCTCCACCAGCCCCTTCACTGATTCCATGCATGCCCTGAAAAAACTGAATGTCTCAGTATTCCCCGCGCACCCCCAGGCCCTGCTTCTCACCTCTCTGGAGCTGCTCTCCAACCTCCCATCCCCCAGCTGGTCCTAAAGGCTTTCCTCTTGATCTCCCTGGTCAGACGCAACCTCCACTTCCGGTGAAAGCTCCACACAGTTTGCCTACATATACCTGGTTTTTTCACTTATATTCCATGAACTTGCTCAGATGTGCTGCTTATTTTTCCAGTCTGTTATAGTACTTAATACAGGGCTTGGCACATAATAGGTATCGAATAAATATTTATCTAATGACTGAATAAGTCAAATAAGACATTCATTCACACGAGGGGAACAAATGTGGCCGAATAGAAGCCCATCAGTGACATGTCTTAATAAGGATCCTTTTCTCTAGGAGGCAGCCAAGGCCCTGTGGGTGATACACAAGTGAAAAGGCATAGTCACTGCTTACAGGTTGGCGATCAGTTACTCATTGGATTATAATTAGGGATTAAAGCTGCGTGAGATACTCCCGTCTCCTAAATAGGTTATGAATGACCCTCCCACACACGCAATCTTGGTATTGTCATTTCTTTAACAAACTATTTTACCCAAGTATCAAAATATGTAAACTTTGACCTAATTCCTATTCATCTATTACTGATTTCTAACTAGGGCTGCCCACATTAATCCTGGATAACTATCAATCTGCAAGGGATGCGTCATGTCTGAGTTTGAGACGTGTTAGGGAGAAACTCTGGAGACATTGGTGCCTCTCAAACCCTCAGCAGGGATGTCAGAGCCTCCCTCTGGACCATCCCTGTATTTTGGGTTCACTGTCCTTCCCTCTGTTGTATGGCAGGATAGAAACTCCTCTGCCTGGTAAGGGCTGTGTCTCTCAGCGCCTAGAAGGCTTCACAAGGCGCACATATGACGCATTTAGAAAATCACTGAAATAGGTAACTGAAGAATTTCTCTCTGTCCAAACTTTGGTTAACTGGCTTTGCACAGATGTAGTCATTTATGCTAATCATTCAGCACGTGTATTTTTTTTTTTTACTTAAGTCTAGTTGATTTACAATGCTGTATTTCTGCTGTACAGCAAAGTGATCCAGTTATACATACACACATTCTCTTTCCTATTCTTTTCCATTCTGGTTTATCACAGGGTATTGAATATAGTTCCCTGTGCTGATGCGGGGCAGAGCCCTCTATCACATCCCTCACACTTTTCCTGAGAAGCGCTGAGTGCTCGGTAAAGCCTTTGCTTTCGAACCCCAGGCATCTTCTGGGTGCAGGGGTTACTTTCAGGGGACGTGGCTTCTCTAGTGATTACTTCTCCCAGAGTTCAGAACTGAGCCATCTGTAATATACCCGTGAACTAGGCTTTAGAGTCAGCAAGAAGCTGATCGAAGGAATCGTTGTTTGCGTAACCCGGGTCCCAAGTGGTTTCCCTGGTGAGGGTGAGACTGATGACGCGGTCCTCATTTTTCCCGGCTAGACAGCATAGGGCAGAAATTGAGCAGATGGAAAACAGAAACCATTCCCAGTAGCCTTCATGAAGCGGAGGAAGGGCTGGACCTGACCCCCTGTGCTGAGGACCACTGGGATGCCTGGGTGGGCGGCCTGACCCCACAGGTGAGAAGGTGTGATGGGAACCAAGAAGAGTTGTGTTTTCTGACCTCGGCTCTTCACCCACCTTGGGAAACGGAGAGGGGGTAGTATCTGCCACCAGTCTTCAAGGGGAGTGTAGACACTTTCCTCAGAGTTCCACTAGCCTAGTGGTTTTATCTGGTCAAAGAACTGTTTTCTTGCTGCTTGTTTTGCTAACTAGACATGTAGATAGACTTCCGCATTTGTGTCTTCTGCATCCGTATATTAACGTGATGCTGATGATGTCTGAACAGAGGGAGAAAGAGACACTTGATTTGGAAGAGTAGAAATGCCAAAGGAATGTTCAGTAAAAGGATACCAACTCTTAGAAATCACATTTGTCTCCCAGAACCAGATAAAGGCCATTCTTTGATCGCTGGTTCCTCTGTGCTTGGTTTGTATCTCTGCATCAGCCCTCATCGTTCTGTATTCTGAGTTATCTCTGTATATTCACTCATCTCTGAGGACGAGGTCCTCTTGGGAGGAGGGGGTCACGTCTTGCCTTTGTTCCTCTGGCATTGGTGCAGTGCCTGCATAGTGGGTGTCTGTTATCTGTGGGATGCCTAAATGGGCGAACCACATTAATGAGCGTATGTCACAGATTCATAAACTCCTTAGGACCCAATTTTCTCTACGTCTGTCTAAAATAACCCAACAGGTAACCTCTTAAGGTCCATTTCTTTTC
The DNA here is from genome assembly GCF_003031525.2 of Neophocaena asiaeorientalis asiaeorientalis. Lineage (NCBI taxonomy): Eukaryota > Metazoa > Chordata > Mammalia > Artiodactyla > Phocoenidae > Neophocaena > Neophocaena asiaeorientalis. The sequence goes on along the minus strand of NW_020173116.1, from coordinate 10,072,828 downwards.
TTAGTTGAATGTAAGATAACATATATTTAAAGCTGTGATTATTATATTTTAGCCTGAAAAAGAAATCTCTTTCTGGATTTGGGTCCTGTGAGCCATTGACTCTATGTCACCCCAGATAGAGCGGAGCTCCTTGGGAGTTCCGTCGCTCACTGCCTTGTCTTATCCTTCTTTGAACCGCCAGGGCCAAGTGTGGTTCGTAGTGCGTTAGTACTGCAAAATGCAAAAAGCAAAAGTAGTAGATAGAGCATGTTGACTTTTCCCTAGAATGTCAACTTCTTGACCTGCAGTGAAAGAAGGGCTAGTGCTTGCTATGTTTTCTTTGGTGCTAGAGCCCCTGGCAGATGGCGTAATTTGATGGGGATGGGAAGCTTTCACCAACCTCCGCATTTCTGAAGAAGCAGGAATTCAGATTCTCCACCACCAGTGAGTCTGCTTGGCCTTAAGTTGAGTTTTTGTCTAATCAGTCCTACTTCAGTTATTAGGAGATCCCTAAATATGGATGCTACTCCTGATTGGGGCAACAGCTAATACATTTAATAGCTTTAATGTTCAACGAGAAATACTCACATTGTGACAACATGCAAAGAATATAAAATATAATCGACTCCAACTCAAGATAATCAACCCCAGGGCTAGTTTTGGCCATTAGAACAAAAAGTTAATGCGGGTTAGGTTGAAAGCCAGCGTTTAGTCTAATGTTGATGAACATCTAGGCAAAAATTGCAAATAGAGACTTCAGTGGGAAAAATGATCTACTGGTCCCACTTTTAAAGAAAGTACTAATCTGAGAGAAACAAACAAGAAAGCAAGCACCAGAAGACTCCTCAAGACTGTCATTAGCTCCATTATTCCATGGGAGGCTGTGAACAGTCAGCAGAGGGGTAACAGGAAACTGATGAGAAATTATTATTCGACATTGGGCTTCTTTTTTACCCAAGTTGATTTCATTAGAAGTAGATGACCAGGTAATAATCTGACAGTTATTGAGGGCAGTAAATCTGTGAAAGGAAAGAAAGGATCTTCACTAAAATGAAGAAAAACCCTTTCATTCGATAATCTCTCATTTTTTCCCAGAGGAAAAGAGCTCTTTTGGGCTTGGGAAGAGGACAGTGTCACATTTTCTCTTAATGATCAGAGAACCATTGTACATATGATAACATCATCATCCCATGAAGATCGGATATATCACCTGTGGATCTTCTAAAGTCAGTGGACTAGTGTGTTTCTTACATCTCCCAAGGTTCAGATAATGGTGAACTAAACCAGAAGCATCAGGCTATCACCCTCTTCTTGGTATTTGTCCTGGAGCCCCTGAAGGCTCCTTGGGACTGCAGACTGCTCCTGGGTCCTCCCCCAGGACTCGGTCATGGTTTTGGAGTAAGGGGGCTGAGTTGTATTTGTTTCCCTTGCTGTGGGCTGTCTGCAGCTTTGAGGTCCTGGGGGTTGTTTCTCTTCCACACAGGCGTGGCATATGGTCAGGGAGGATGCAGTTGACCCTTGTGATCAGCAGTCCCTGGCAAACTTTGAACAGGGATGGGGCTTTAGTGAACTTTTGAATGGCCGTTGATCTGGGGACAGGCTGGGTCTTATTCACGGCAACCACTTTTGCGATGGAGGCGCTGCCAAAAAATATCGTCCTCCAACACAGAAGGGGAAGGATGGGTTTCTTCTGTTTTTTCTCCGAGTCTCATGTGCCTGTTTCCCAGGGAAGGAATATATGTTGGGAGTGAGACACAGATGGTGGTGTCACTGAGCCAGGTGAGCGGTGGGACGGGACAGGGAGGGTGGTGTGGAGCAGGGATTCAGTCACTGTGCCCCTTCTCTGCTGGGAATCCCTTTGCTACAGAGAGCAGGGGGTGGTGGTTGCAGCCAAGGCCAACTTGGAAAACTTCCTTGGCTTCTCCCTTCCCCCAATCAGGGCTCAGGGTTTCTCTGCGAGTTATTAGCACCATCCTCCAGCATGCTGAGCTTATACCTGCCCCGGGACCTTGGCCTTTGCTCTGCCTCTGCCAGGAGTGTTCCTCCCCTACCTCTTCACAGGGCTGTTTTTTTTTTTTTGTTTTTGTTTTTTTCCTCTTTGTTCAGGATCTCAGTTTATATGTTACCTTTATAGAGAGGCTCCTTCTGGCCACCATATCTAAAATAGCCCCCCAGCAGTCCCTCTATCACATCACCTTTATTTTCTGAAACTGCCTTGTTCATTAATTTTTTTTGTTTTCCTCCCATGCCATCTGGAATATAAACTCATTGTCATATGATGCTAGGAGAGCAGCTAGCACTTAGCAAGTGCTTAGAAGACATCTTTTGAATAGATGAATAACGAGCATCTTACTGTAATATAACATGGACTCCACTGCTTACCTGAATGTTTCCCCCAGTAGACTATTAGCTCCTGAGGGCATGGACTGCGTCTCACCCATCTTTGTATCTTCAGCACTTGGCACACCGTAGGCACTCAGTAAGTGCTGAATGATTGACTAGAGGAAAACGAGTGACCACAGGTACCTGGGAGATAAACTGTGTGATTCTTTAAAAGGTTGATCGGTTGATTGATCTCAGCAGGCTGTTTAGCCATGATGTCATCAGTGCCCGAGGCTCATTCTTTGTGTTACTGTCCTTAGTGTGTAGCTTCTTTCCTCAAAGTTACTTCATTGTCACAATGTAGTTATTACTGCAGCTCCAGCCATCATGTCACTATTCTTGATAGGAAGGAGGAAGAAGGGGGATGAACAGAAGGGAGGCTACCAGCTGAGTAAGTCTCTACTTCAGGAACTTTCTCAGAGTCCCTAACAGATAACTTCTTACATGTCATTGAAAGGAATTTAGTCACATGAATAGTCTCGGCAGAAATTGGGAAATGCGATTTGTAAAGTGGGTACATCGCCTTGTCCAACAAAATTTGGGTGCTGTTAGTAAAGAGGAAGGGGAGAATGGATAGTGACATGCAGCTAGCAGTCTCTGCCACTACGTATAATTGAAATTATGTAAAATCGAGAGGTTTACTGCACGTAGCATGCTAGGCGGCTCATACAGCATAACAATAGCATAGTAACTTGTTAGACTGCCCGTAAGACGTCTACCCACGGAAATCTTTTGGGCAGAGCCTCTCATAGCAGGAATGGCTGCTTAGTCTTCTAAGGAATTTCCCGGCAGTCCCTGTGAATTTAGAGCAGCACTGAGCAGGTTTCTTTTGCTCTGACTGCTGGAGAGACTCCCCTGATGGTTGCTGTCCGTACGCTGATGACCGGCCCTCAGCAGGACCCTCCTTCTTGGCGGGGCTTACCTGTCCTGGTTTGCACTTGGTGGCAGCAGAAGCTCATCTCCCCATCCCGGGCTTCAGAGTGACATCCTGGGAAAGCTTGTTCTCTACCACCGGGTCTTCAGCCTCTGCAGACCTTTTCTGATTCCCTTTACGATGGACCTAGCAATCTGGAAAGTGAAGAGGGAGTCAGAAGCGGGTGGTCAGGAAACAGGTGAGAATACAACAGACAGAAAGCATAACAAAATGGAATTTCCTCCTGGTTTTAGTTCTAGTTTGCTTTCTGAAAGCAAGTTATCTGGGAAGATAATTTGGAAAACTGGAAAATTCTATCAACTTCAGAGAGATAGTTTTCTAATTACTTAATTGGTAAAAAATATTTTATAATCACAGAGGAAAGCCCATATAACAGATTAAATGGAATAGCATACACATACCCTATGAGCAGTCAGTGCAAACGTACACAGAAACTCTGGTGCATCAGGTCTCCTGATTTAAGATTATAGCATGAGTCATTTGGCACGCCAGACGTATATACATTTGGAGGTAAACTTTAATGAGAAATCTAAGATCTCAGTGTTTGTGGAGGGTATTTTTTCCTAAATTAGCTTTTTAGTTCAATACAGTGGAGCACATCTGACTGTAATCTCAATGCTACAGGCCCCATCAGAACCATAGAGTCATCGTACAAGTCTGAAATATAAAGCTTTTTTTTTTTTTTTTTTTGCGGTACGCAGGCCTCTCACTGTTGTGGCCTCTCCCATTGCGGAGCACAGGCTCCAGACGCACAGGCTCAGTGGCCATGGCTCACGGGCCCAGCCGCTCCACGGCACGTGGGATCTTCCCGGACCGGGGCACGAACCCGTGTCCCCTGCATCGGCAGGCGGACTCTCAACCACCGTGCCACCAGGGAAGCCCAAATATAAAGCTTTTGTGTACTCTTAACAACTTAAATTTATCTCGATAGAAAACTGACAATGGAGTAATTAGCAAAGTTGTTCTTATTAATGCCATAAACAGATAATGAAAGAAATGTAGATTTCACTTTTTCTATTTCAAGTGTTTTATTAATCTAGCAGAAGTAGGCAGAATAGCAAATGTTTCTGGAAGCTTAGTTTTAACAAATAGCTATATTTGTCCCTGACTGGAGTTAAGAAATATGAAAGAAAATTATTAGTTTCTACTTTCATGTATCATAGCATTTCCAAAGCCGCATGTAGTTGGATGTTTCTGGGTAATTTGTTGCAGATATTTAAATGCTACTTAGATACAGTGTTGATCTAAACAGGAAGGAACTACTGTGTAGGAAAGGGGCTTAGGTGTTCTTTAACCAAGTGAAAATGAGGGCCAACAGAGACCTTCTTCTTTTCTAAATTAAAGAATTTAGTCATTGTGTTTATGTGAGTAGGTGAGTTAAATATAAAGGCCTTTGCGCATGGTGTGATTAGGAACGTTAAATGTTACTTAAGGGCGTCTTAATTAAACATTTGTATTTATTCTCTGACAGAACAGAAACAACCATGTGTGGGTTAAATAAATCGTCCTCTTGACATTCTGCCCGTGTTTTAAGGGAACCAAGACAAACAGGATGATCCTTGCAGAAAAAGTTAATCAGGATGGAATCTTGCTTGTGATATTGATCCCTCCCTTGCATGTCTCACCTTCCTTGGCCATAAAGTAATAATAAAAGAATAACATTTGTATTAGGGTCCTCCAGAGACACAGCACCAATAGGGTATGTGCATATGTGTTTGTGTATATGTATATATACATAGACATACATATATAAAGAGTAAGAGTATATATATAATAAGAATGTACACACACACACACACACACACACACACACACACACACACACACGTGCACAGTATATACACAGAGAGAGAGATTGAGATTCATATTAAGGGATTGACTCCGTGATTGTGGGAACTGACAACAAGGCTAAAATTTGCAGGGCAGGCTGGCAGGCTGGAGACCCAGAGAAGAGTGGGTGTTGCAGTCTGTCTGATTCTAAAGGCAGTCTGGAGGCAGATTTCCTTCTTCCTCAGGGATCTCAGTCTTTTTAAGGCCTTCAACTGATTGAAGGAGGCCCACCCACACTATGGAGGGTCATTTGCTTTAAGTGCTTTAAGTGCTCATCTTATCTAAAAGTACCTTCACAGCAATATCTAGCTCCATTTGATGTTTGACCAAATATCTAGGTACCCCGTGGCTGAGCCAAGTTGACACATAAAATTAGCATCATCATCACTATCATCGTTACTTACTATATGCCATTTGCTATTTTAAGCACTTTGCATGTATTAACTCACTGGACCCTCATTGCAGCCACATCAGATACATACTCTTACTGTACCCATTTTACAGATGACAGAATTGCAGTCAGTGAGGCCAGTTCTACAGCTAATCTAACTTGGTTGTGCACATCTGTCTTGCCTATAAATTGTCCTTGAAGACATGGCAGATATTGTTCTCCTTTTGTTAGGGGCTCAGTAACTGTTTGCTGAATGAATGATAATGGTGACCATTTGGGGAGCAGTTACTGTGTATTGGGAAACACTCGAAGCTTCAAGATAATTAAAGTGGGTCGGTATTTTAACTGATGGTGAAACTTAGGCTCTTAGAAGCTGGGAACCTGAACAAAGGGAGCTGTGGATGATGGAACCAGGATCCACACTCTGGTGGTTGTGATCTTAAAACATCTATTAATATTCATCAGGTATGGAAAGGTTAAAGCCAATATTAAAGTATAGATGATTCTGGAAGTACATAAGTGACTGATACTTTCTTTTTGTAACCTTTTCCATCTAATCCAGGGACCATGTGTTCTGGGTGTTCTAGGACAGTCTCCCCAGTTATGACCACACTCTCATAAATACTTTCATGTTGGGCTTCCCTGGTGGCGCAGTGGTTGAGAGTCCGCCTGCCGATGCAGGGGACACGGGTTCGTGCCCCGGTCCGGGAAGATCCCACGTGCCGCGGAGCGGCTGGGCCCGTGAGCCATGGCCGCTGAGCCTGCGTGTCCGGAGCCTCTGCTCCGCAACGGGAGAGCCCACAACAGTGAGAGGCCCGCGTACCGCGAAAAAAAATACTCTGATGTTTGTTAGACCATGTGTCACTAGACTTTGGATCCTTAAATAAAGGCTTACTGTTCTCAAATCTTTTCTGTTAAGGACCCTTCAGTTCACTTAAATCGTATGTCCTTTATACGTGCATCTCCTTTTTATGCTGCTGTGTATCTTTGTGAATTACCTTTTTCCTTTGTCTCCCTGCCTGTCAGACCAGCACTTCGCGGTTCTTATGTCTGTCCACCATGAAATACATTGCACTGTCCTCCTCTTTTCTTCTTGAATGTAAATAATCCTTTTAGAATGTTACTTTTGGGGTTTGTGGCCCATAAATAGTCATAGATATCCTTGGATCATACCTGAGTGTCTGAGGGCTCCACTTACTGAGGTGTTCTGATTGCAGAGGATGCCACACACCAGTCCAACTCGGGCTCGTGTCTGGACTGAGGGTAGAAAATGTGCCCCAATAATTATTGAAGGAAGAAACTCTTTTTTTGATGAAGGTCATTAGTACCTTAAATAGTGTTTGCCTTTCCGACAAGTGCGTTTGCACTTCGTAAGTCCAGTCATTTCTCCCCATGAGCCAGCATCTTCAAACAAAACGAATGCACCCTGGTTCTTTTTCCCTTCTCTGGGACTTCTGAATTTGAGGTTAGATTTGGCTCCTTTAATATTGTGGAACTTCTCCTTAGTGTTCTAAAAAAATTAGAACATGAAGTTACCGGCTATAAACTGCGTAAGCACAGGCCCAAATGGCATTTCCTCTGGTCTGTGTGGGAATGTTTGTGGATTTGACAGATCACAGGAATGCCTTGATTCTGTAATCCTCCTGGTAGCTGCTTGGACATCTCTCAGAAACTCAGCTGGCTTCCTTGTCCCTTCAGTTCCTGGGTGGTCTCTTTAGGGTAAAACCCATCATCAAAGCAGGCCAGGCGCTGGCACTCAGCGTATGAAGCCGTCAGGAAGTGATCCTCTAGACTTCCTGGGGACCGCTGCCCACATAGCAACACCAGGCCATGGTGGCTGCGGTGGCTCAGGTGTGGCATTAGCTGAGCATCGTGCGGTGAGCTCATGCTAATTAATCCTTCTGTACCAGCGAACGTACATTCTCTAATTAATACCCAGCTAACACCCAACTTCGTTTCCCAGAAGGCTGTAGTCTCTGAGCAGTAATAGCAAGGAAGAAGTAGAAGGGGGGACAAAAGAAGAAAAACACACGAGTGTTGGGTTACACTTCCTTTTCCTTCTAAGCATCTTGGAAAGTTCTCTTTCTCTCTAGCTCTCTCCTTGGACATTCATCTATATATCTATCGATCCGTCGGTTTACCCACCTATCGATCAACCTATCTATCTATATATGCACCAAGATCAGCCAATGAGTATGTGTGTTTTTCCTCTTCTGATTTTGGAGGCCATTTTTGCTTTTGTTTTTGTTTGAATTCATTTTCTTACTTCCCACCTCCTTCCCTTTCTTCCTTTTGCTTCTGATGATGGAGGATGAGTAACTGGATTATTTACCAGGAAGGCTGTTAATTCGAAGTCGGATTGTTTCAAGCACATGTTCTCAGCTCCTTCCTCCATGTTGTTCAACACTCTGATACCTTACTTTCTGATAACCTTCAGAGGAATGGAAAAAATTGAAGTGTATTCAAATCGTGAGTGTATTCAAAATAGAGTGGTGAGAGAGTTTGGGGACAGACTGCAGGCTTTTCCATATGGGGCTGTTTGTAGGGTCCTAGAAACACCCATGTGGTGGTGCTAACATCTCTGAAAGTTCTCAGCCATCAAATGGAACATAAGATCACCACCCTCGTGCGGGCGGGATGGCCTGCCATTCTCTGGAAATGTTTGAGCTTCTTTCTTTCTAAATTGTAGCCACGAGGGTAGTGAGAATATGTCTTCTCAGTCGGGCTCATGGTACTTTATTATCCTCAGTACTTAATTCTTTTAAAGAAGTTCCTGAAAGAAAATGTCTGCTTCCTTCTCTCTCATTTGAGTTATAAACTGCTTATTCGATATTTGTACAGTGAATGAATGAGTGAATGACCAAGTGGGCAAAGTCTGTCTGGCTAAGTACAGTAAGAAGGAGTTTTCCAGAAAACACAGCCCACCTCTAATATGCAAGGTCAGGAATGACATATAGGTTATATTTCATGTTGCAGTGGCAGCTTATTGGTGGTGGTTGGTGCCGTGAACACTGTGTTCAGAGGGATTCTGAGGTGTCTCCAAGGTTCTGGAGGAAAGAATGCCACCCGGGCTGGAGGGGGCGTTTGCCTTCCCTGTGCCAAAGCTAAACATTGGGTGACCTCCCTTTTTCAGACATAAAGATGTCAGGTTTCTAAGAGGGGTATAAACACACCTCTCTCTTCCTGTCCTGGATTCAGAGCTAATTGAGGAATAAAACATAAGCAGCAGATGTAGGTGGAAATCTCAGCTGATAGAGCGGATAAGGGAAGGTGGTCTTTGATGTGTCTCTCTTCTCCTTGGAATTAAACATTCCAATCCCAGTGGGCTCAGGTGATGCTGGAAACTGCAGCTTCTCCTGAGAGGCCGGGTGAAGCTTCCTGCCCGGTACGAGAGCAAAATGAATGAATGCACCCGAAGGACCTGGCGCACTCCCTCTCCCTTAGGCAGTAATAGGAAGAGGTTCCCCTGCCTGAGGCTGGAAGTGCTACTTCCCAGCTGGTCCTTTCTGAGCACTGGAGTGCAAGCTTGCTCCCCTCTGGGTCAGAGAGGAGAGGGGAAGTCTAACAGGGTAACCATTTGTATGTGAACAGCTGTTGTTAACACAAGTTGTCTAGAAAGTCAACAGGATCTGCTCTCTTGCTGTCCCTGGACCAGCGCAGCCCTCACTGTCGGGCTAAGCTCATGGCAGCCCTGCCCCATCCCACGGGTGGAGGGTGGTCAGGCCTTTCCTCCTCTGACCTTCCCCTGCTGCTCTGCCCCGCCGAGAGGTGATCTGCTTTCACGGTCTTGGGCTGCCGCTGAGGCCCTTATGGACACATGTGCAGCACCTCTGAGGTCCTGTAGGTCCCTCTGTTGTCTTGGGGAATTGCCTTTGTAGCTCTTTGTGGGCTGGGTCGTCACAGAGGAGCCTTCTCGGAAATGTTTTTGACGTTCAGCACTTCATGAAAACTCACGTGACTTCCGTTCACCTTCTAAACCTGGAAATGTGCAGTTGATAGGTCAGTGTCAAAATGTCCAACCATGGGACTAAAAGAGAACCATAGGCTTCATCTAGACATCACTGTCCCCTCCGGTGAAGTGGTGGGGAGAAGCATCAGGAACCGGAAGCCCAGCTTCTGATGGGGAGACTTCAGGCAAGGCTTCCGCTCCTCACTCCGTTGTGTCATATGCAAGGCTGCCTCGTGCTGTCATTCTAAACCATTCCAGAGGAAGGATTGGCTACCCTAGAGATGCTTGTGCTTCCTCCCCAAGCCTGGAGTATCCACGGGGCATTGTGCGTAGGTCACAGGTTCAAGGAAGGTCGCGGTGCTCAGCTGGGTTGACACTAGTATGAAAGCCCATCTCCCTCCTGGGGCTATCCTGTTCCTAACACCTCCAGCCGTCTTTAGTCGTCTGCTCTACCAGCTCTCAAGGCTCATGTTTAAGAGTCTTTCAAATGCTTACCCTAAATACCACCACCTCTAGTTTAAGCTCATTGCTTTCTTGATGGGTCCTCAAAGGAACTTTCTCCAACTTATCCCCAAGCCTTTAATTTTTAGAATGTTGTGTTTGCATAAAAGAGATCTCAGGTGAAATGCATCACCAGTGGTGCAGGGCTGAGAATTTCCACACCACCTTCTTCTTTCCATTACACTTCTTTCTGGAAATATACATCTGTTCTGATTATGAACATACATATTTATTATCTGACAAGCAAATCTGGTTTGCCTTTCTATGAAATTACTTCATTGCAGTGCAACTCTTAGGAGCATATTTTACGTCAAAAAAAAAAAACCCACGTTATTGAAACTGTATATTATGATCATGAATAGAACAAGAAGATCTGTGTAGCACGATGGAAAAGTTAATTGGAAAATATGATTAACTCAGAAGTCCACAGGGTCCCATGGAGACTGTTTCCCTTGCTGCCTCTCTGTGTAGCCCTTCAAACTCTTGAAGATGCATTCTTTGATCCTAAGGTATGGAACTGACATTGAAGAGTGTTTTGTACATACCAGACATGGATGAATTCGAGAAGCCGTCCCTACCCTCCTAGTTCTTCCAGTTCAGCTGGGCAGACAGAGTTTGTAAGGTGGCACAGTGTCCCATGTACAGTACTGTCCGTGAGCAGGGGAAGTCAGCGCCATTCGACAGGCCCCTTGCACAGTTTGCAGGCAGTGCTCTGGCGCATGCAGTGTGGGAAAGGCTGTTAATACATGGATGCCTGTGGAGTGCAACATTCTCTTAGCAGTGGCTGCTACTTGCCCCACAAAACTGGAGAGTGCTCTGTTACCAGATCTTTTTTTTTAATCAGCATAAAATCTGGAATGAGGAGAAGTATCTTCTGAAATCGTCTTTCTCAAAGAGAAAAATGAGCAGAGTCAGCTGTATCATCTATGCACTGATTGCAGTGCTGAATTAGGGAAGATAAATGCACCTAATTTATAGTTACAAAGACTGCGCTGTTTAGCATCTCGTTTCCCATGGACTGAAGAGGGTACATAGCAAACCTCACGATGCAAATTACTTATAGTGTGTTTCTATAAATCAAACAACGACAGAAGTATCACAGTGATCTCTAAACAGTGCCCATAAATAACAGTGGCTTTAATTACACACTCAGTGAAATGAAAAAAGCAAAGAATCCATGGGAGGTCTTCGAGCACCTCAACCAGCCCTCAAAGTTGGAGTCCTTCTGGGCTGGTACCCAGAAAGGTCCAGTCTGTTCTTGGCCATGAATTCAATACCTTGCCCTCCCTTCAAAAGGAACTGTACCCTGTGGCTTCCCTTGGTGGCCACCCTGAGAGTTCTTTGCGGACAGAGCATGAAGACTGCTTTGCTTGACATCCCAGCGAGTGGCTTGAGCTCAACAACTGTTCAGTGAACGGAGACTCTGAACACCTGACCCATCACACTCAGGGCATGAAGCAAGCAAAAGTAATGAGATGGGAGGACGCCATTGTATTTATTTCATCATTTTGTTGACTTGTCCTAAAGCAAACCGATCCTGGGGTCATGGTAATCCTTGCTTATTCAGTGTCTTAAAACTATGAACCATTGACAAGATTATGAATTTTTTTTTTTTTTTTGCGGTACGCGGGCCTCTCACTGTTGTGGCCTCTCCTGTTGCGGAGCACAGGCTCCGGACACGCAGGCTCAGCGGCCATGGCTCACGGGCCCAGCCGCTCCGCGGCACGTGGGATCTTCCCGGACCGGGACACGAACCCGTGTCCCCTGCATCGGCAGGCGGACTCTCAACCACTGCGCCACCAGGGAAGCCCAAGATTATGAAATTTAAGGAGAAAAAAAAAGCAGACTCATTCAGTGACTTTAAACCCTGTTTTGTATGAATTTCATTTCCAAGTCTTAAACTCATGGTGGTTAGAACTTGAGCACTTGAGTACTTTTGCTACTTGAGTAGCAAAAGTGTAGGCAAGTTACTAAATCCCACCCAGATGTGCTGTGAGGGCAGTTACAAGCATGTACCTCTCAGGTCTCATGAAGGCCTCCCAGACATGAGGCTGGAGAGAACATAGGTTGAGAAACGTAGATTGGAGAATGTAGATTGAGAAATGTAGATTGGAAAATACATATATTTGAGCTTGTGTTTTGAAGCTAACTTCCAGGGTCCTAGTGGGAAACTTAGCCCATTAATGGCTGGTGCTTTAAAGAAGCATAGAAGCCTCTCAGCTAGTCTTCCCCTAACCCGCTGTGGATCTGCCCATGGATCTATGTAGCAGGTACAAGCATTAATCAACACTTTTGAACCCCAGTCACAGATCACCTTTGGTCAGAAGCCTGGTTGGTCCTAGCGTGTGGAAATGTAGGAGAAAGCAGGAGAAAAGAGAGAAAGCAGGAGAGAGGGAGGGAAGGAGGGGGAGAGAAAGCCAGATGAAGGGATTATCAACACTTTTGAACCCCAGTCACAGATCACCTTTGGTCAGAAGCCTGGTTGGTCCTAGCGTGTGGAAATGTAGGAGAAAGCAGGAGAAAAGAGAGAAAGCAGGAGAGAGGGAGGGAAGGAGGGGGAGAGAAAGCCAGATGAAGGGATGGAAGGAGGGGGAGAGAAAGCCAGATGAAGGGATGGAAGGACGGGGAGAGCCTAGCTAAGCTGCCACAGAATTTTCTTCTCCTGTCTCAAAGCAAGTTCTGGCACATTCAGGTGACTGCATGGTATCCATGGCTGGGGTCAGGGCTCAGTCTGGACCCTGAGACCGGGGACTGGCATGCAGGGGCCCTGTTGAAGACACAGCCGGCAGTGCAGCTGACCTTGAACTTTGAACCCAAATTACTGAGTGTGCTTCCTGGGGACCAGCTGTTTGTTTACCTGTGCTTCTCTGCCTTGTTAACAGATTGCAGTCCTTGGAAGAAGAGAGTTTTTTATTTCATTCTTCAGATATGAATTATTCTTTTATCCTTTCCTGGCAGGGTTTGGGTAAACTGAGCTCATCCTGTCAACCTCAACTGTGCGTTGAACACTCTCAGCCCAGAGTCAGCATCTCCTTTAAGTGTAGATAGATGCTGGTGTGTAGGTCTGTGGCAGTCACTGTAGAATCCTGAAAATAGTTTATCTGCGTAAATATCCCAGAATGTTCTGCTTTTCTTGAATTTGAGACACGTAAAGAAGTCAGTCAGATGCTCATTAAAAAAAATAAAAATTCTCTATGTATGATAGTACATTTCCCTCTGGTTCTCCTTCACTGAACATGTCAAAGTCTATTTTGAAGTGATTCTCATTCTCAGATATTTGTTGGCATTCCAGCCTCTTCAGTTGTTTAGAAATGCTATTTTAAAGCTATTTGGGTTGTAAAATGTTGTACTGAAAACACATTTATTTTAAAAGTTTTGAATTGCTTTTTGTTTTATTACACTCTGTACTTGAATCTAAATCAAGTGAAGGCAGTGCCATGTGATACCAGAAAGTGCTTTGTTCGAAGAGGGTATTTTACTGTAAGAAGGCATGCTTTCATTAAAGTGGTTTTTCAGATGATTAATACAAGTTCTAGGGAACAAGAAACTAGATTCATTTAAGAAAAACTAACTGAGGTCAACATAAAGTTAAAGTTATATCAAAGGAGGTAGGCAGTCAGACTTAATGATACAATGAAGGAGTATATACTTTCTTCTTGAACTTTGTCTGTCCATGGACTTAATTAATTTCAATTATGTAACATAATTGGTTGTGAGTTTTCTCATACTTAGCAGAGGTTTTACTTCCATTTACCCATGCCATTTCTTAAACATAGCCCTAAATATCTTTTTTTTTAACATCTTTATTGGAGTATAATTGCTTTACAGTGATGTGTTAGTTTCTGATTTATTACAAAGTGAATCAGCTGTACATATATCTCCATATCTCTTCCCTCTTGCGTCTCCCTCCCTCCCATCCCTCTAGGTGGTCACAAAGCACCGAGCTGATCTCCCTGTGCTATGCGGCTGCTTCCCACTAGCTATCTATTTTACATTTGGTAGTGTATATAGGTCCATGCCACTCTCTCACTTTGTCCCAGCTTACCCTTCCCCCTCCCCGTGTCCTCAGGTCCATTCTCTAGTAGGTCTGCGTCATTATTCCCGTCTTGCCCCTAGGTTCTTCATGACCATTTTTTTTGTTTTTAGATTCCATGTATATGTGTTAGCATACGGTATTTGTTTTTCCCTCATAAAAAGAAACGAAGTTGAGTTATTTGTAGTGAGGTGGATGGACCTAGAGTCTGTCATACAGAGTGAAGTAAGTCAGAAAGCCCAAAATATCTTAAACTGATCTAAAATATATTTTTTACTTTTTGAAAAAGGTGGCTTTCATCTATAGCATTGAACCCGTGTCAGGAAGGTTTTATGTGATTTGTGCCTAGCACAGTGCTGTACCATGTGTTCTGTGATCTGAGTTTTATAGTCAGAGGCTGTTGCACCTGAGACAGTTGGTCTGAACTCACTCCCAACTAATTTGACAGATCCCTTAGTCTTGGGATGATAAAATTCTCTCTTCGGGTGAATTGAGGTTGGACCATCGCAAGCCACGGAGTGGTATTACTTTATTATCCTGCAAATCGCCAAGTCTGCCAGAGGACCCGTGTCTTGTTTTCTGGCTTCTTTCTATGTTTCCTATTGAAGAACGCTTAGAACTGGCCGTATTTACCTGAAGTGATATGATAAAAAGAGTGACCTCAGTTACTTTATGCAGATACACTAAGCTTTTTTTTTTTTTTTTTTTTTTTTTTTGGACTCCCAACCACTGCGCCACCAGGGAAGCCCCCATCAGTGGCTTTTAATAAAGTTCCTCTGGATACTGGCAAACCAAGTCCAGTTTGTTGTAGTTTTGTAAATATAATTAGGTGAGTACATTCTATGAAGATGACCTATAAATATCACTTGCAAATATCTATGTGGACAAAGCTTTAGGGAACTTGTGTTTAAGGAAGAATCCCCGGCTTCATGTTGTGTGTATTAAAAAGATTGACATAATGCTGTTCTGCTGTAGTTTTGAGGTTTTTGTGAAGTTGCTTAGCCTCAAACTTTCATTTCCTTTCTCGAATTAGTACATCTGTCCCACAATAGCCTGATGGACCCTGAAGCATGAAATAGCCTCTCATGTGCTCTGTGTTACCTCCATATACATTCATGGTTCTCTGATCAGGACATTTCATATTTTGAAGGTTTGGAACCTGGAGAGGCTCTGGTGCTAGATTGCTTCCAGCTCAATCCAGCTCAAAGGTTTCTAATTTGGAAACTTTGGAAAATCGTTTACTCACTTCTAAGCCAGTGTCCATCTGCACAAGTAGAGGTATGATGAGAAGTAGGGAGACGAGAGGTGCAGTTTTCATCCCCTTTCCTTCAAGGAAGCAGGCGTCCACCGCATTCAAGAGAGTCCAGTACCACCTTGCACATCACTTTACACCCCGAGTGTGGGAGCCCCCAGGAGCTGGTCGGAGACTCGGTAGAAATTGACCTAGGTCGGCATATCCGCTAAGATGCTTTTTTCTAGAGGTTTTGGAGATTTACATTTGTGGACAACATCCTGATTGGTTTGACTTCAGAGCTTTTATTTTATTTGAAAAAGTATTTAACCTGTTAATATAAGCAGAGGAAAGAGATCAGGTTTCGAGCAGGAGATCGATGGAAGCGTGGTTCAGTGTGTATGGTGTGTTTGAAGCAAGTTGTTGCATAATAAAAGCACAGGCCGTTTTTTCGTCCTCTGCAACCCTGTAGGGGCGTCAGGCTTGCCCCTTCGTGCAGGTCCTGCATGTCTGAAGCGCTTTGTGCATCCTCTGGAGCCGTTAGACTCAAAGTCGGTCTATGGGATGAACATTGTACTTAATCAAAACTGTCCTTGAGACACGCTCAACCTCCCCTAAAGATGAGTTTATGCCTGTTCTAACATACCCAGACTTCCCCCTGTGTATGTGTAACAGGTGTGCATAAATTAGTAACGTGGGAAGTATGGGGTTGGGGTGTAGGGACTTTGTTGTGTGAAAAATACGGATCTTTAAGCAGTAGAACCCAACTCAGTGCAGGGAAATGAGAAGCATAAAGAACTTGCACCTGCACGTGGACCAGCAGGTCCCTGTTCTCACTTCAGACGTGCTCTGGGCACGTGTGCTTATTGCAGAGACACGGCCGGTGGAATCAGTAGATGTTTCAGTGACTGTCGTGCTCTTGCACCCATGCGTTTGC
The DNA here is from genome assembly GCF_003031525.2 of Neophocaena asiaeorientalis asiaeorientalis. Classification (NCBI taxonomy): domain Eukaryota; kingdom Metazoa; phylum Chordata; class Mammalia; order Artiodactyla; family Phocoenidae; genus Neophocaena; species Neophocaena asiaeorientalis. The sequence goes on along the minus strand of NW_020173116.1, from coordinate 10,056,661 downwards.
ACTTTCCTCCTTGCCTCTTACTAGCTCTCTCTGTTTCTTTTCCGGGCGTAGATATTTGGATTCTGGTGTTGAACTTACTGGTTTATGTTACAACTGGGACCCCACGGCGGGGTGCCCCATGAGGACGAAGGGCTGTGAATTATTCACTTCTGTATCCTCAACTCCTCACACAGCTGAATTGGGGCTCAATAAATATTACCAAAATGTGTGTATGATGACTTCATTTTCCTATGAGCAGCCGTTGCAGATATTAATTAAAATGTCTGCAAAGACTGCACAGTTGCCTATAGCATAAAAGGGACATCAGCTTACCCACCAGCATTATCAGTTCCTGATCCATGGTTGTGAGATCTTGGATGATACCCTGTTAATAAACAGCTTCCCGGGAATGGAAGCTCAGCTGCTGGGTCTTAGAACAACATGGGCTGTTGAATTGAACAAACATTTACTGTGTCCTTTTGTGTGCTGAGCTGATGTCAGGGTCTGCCGCCATGTTCTGTGTGTGCCCTCCACCTGCACTTGACCTCTGACCTGCTCCGTCTACCAGGACAGTCTCAGCAAAGGCAGGCACCCTGGGGAAGCCCAAAAAGGAAGGTCATAGGTAGTGGAAGGCTGAGATCTCAGCACACTCTTTCTTCATTTTTGAGTCATCTTTTCATCTGCCCAGGACTAATTGCAGGGCATCCATTCCACAGACTTTGATTGGGTACCTACTGTGTGCCACGCACTGTGCTGTCTGCTGAGAACACGTTTGACGTTAATGTGTGGTCCTTGACTTCAAGGAAATCCAAAGCAATAGACGTCAATTCCAAGATCTGCTCTGTGGCAATGAAATTTATTCCTTGGAAGGGATTGCATTCATCAATAATAATAAGCACATTCTGTAGGAAAATCACTGCTGAGCTTGAAAAAATAAAGATTGATCATCCATGCCAAGACCGAAGTAAATGTTAATGAGTCAGTGGGAGCAAAAGGAAAAAAAATTGTAATAGTAATAATGATGATGATGATGATAATAATAACAAAAATAGTAATAAAAACCTTAGTCATTTGCATTTGATGCTGTAGTTCTAAAATAGAAATTCCCTTTTGGAGTATGCAGCATGGGAAAATTAAGTTGATGAAATGACATTTAGGTTTTAGGTGTCATCTTAATAGTTTCTAAATCTGAAACGTAGCATGTGATAGAGGGTCCTCATAATGTTGCTGTTTTTGCCAGATCAATGCTGAGTTTCTAGCAAAAGCAAAGATGAAGTGAAGTTTGAGTTTACGTGTAATGTGACAGATGGAAGAACGGTGATACTAATAAGGAATGGGATTTTCCCGCCCTCCCCTTCCTGATAACCAGAGTCCTCTCACCTGTTCTAGACTGAGATGAAAAGGGCAGGGATACAGCTCTTGTTGAGTGAGCGCTGATGCTCGCAGGGTGCTGTGCTGAGCGCTGTGGGAAGGACAGACAGAGGAATAGACAGAGACCACACGCACCTTAGACGTAAACCGTAGATCATCGCAGGATCACGGGCGAGCCGTGACAGGGATGTGGGCTGGGATGGGAGTAGGAAGGTCAGTTTCTTTGGGGACTCTAAGAAAGCAACTCACAGGAGGTGACCTGCAAGTAGAACCTCGAGGGCTGTGTGAGATGGTGTTAGCTGAAGAGGGAGGAAATGCATTGTTGACTCTGTGTGTGTATCTGTGTGTGTGGGCATGCGCATGAGTGTGTTCTTTCCTAAAGCACTTAATCCCCTGAGGTAGGAACAAGCTCTCAGTCCCCGAAGAAATTCCCTCAATCCCCAATCTGATGTAGGGCACAAAAGTTTGTTCAGTAGTACTTATTGGAGGGACAGGGCCGGGAAGCTTGCGGGGAGCGGGGAGGCATGTTACAACAAACTAGGAGCAGCGGCTTGAGTTGGATAAAGGATGATGCTCCTTCTTTTGAGGACCCTCTCTGGCAGGCTGATTAACACATAAGCTCCCTCCCCATAGACCTCAACTCAGCCACCTGCTCTAATTCTCTCCTGCTCATTCCACAGTCAGAAAGCAGAGAGGTTTCTTAAAGTGGGACTTTCCTACCCTTTATATATGATTTTATTCTTGACCTTGGTTTAATTGTAATGGTAAGAGTTGCAACATTAAAAATGTATTCTAGGGCTTCCCTGGTGGCGCAGTGGTTGAGAGTCCGCCTGCTGATGCAGGGGACGCGGGTTCGTGCCCCGGTCCGGGAAGATCCCACATGCCGCGGAGCGGCTAGGCCCGTGAGCCATGGCCGCTGAGCCTGCGCGTCCGGAGCCTGTGCTCCGCAACGGGAGAGGCCACAGCAGTGAGAGGCCCGCGTACCGAAAAAAAAAAAAAAAAAAGTATTCTATGTTGTGAATGCAGAGACACAACACACACATTTAACATATTTAGAACAGTACATGTATACTGGGGTAGATCAGAGCATCTTCTTTTTCCTTTTTTTTCTTTTTTTTTAGCTATGTAAATCTCAGAAACCAAGAAGGCAGAAATTTTCTATTTGGAGAGTGTGTCTTTCCCAAAGCAAAATTGAATTTTTTTTGGAAAAGAGCTATGGGACAAGTCCTTTCAAAACACACCTGATTCAAATGATGTACACAGACGGCATCGTAGGTATGCTTTACACCATTGAACTGCTGTTGTCACTTTGTGCTTTATCTCTTTTGAATGAGTTCGTTGGACCTCACTCTCCACTCAGCTAGAATTCAGAAGATCCTCGTCATCTTTAATCGTTCCTTTTGCAAAAATACAAATCAGCTCCTAAGTTTATAGAACTTGTAATTATGGCTCTTGAGAATACTTGGGTAGAATGTGAAATAAAGTACTTTTTGATTCTTAAGCCCAAAGCATATTTCTCTCCTATTCTATATGCTTTTCAGTATTGAAAGCTTCTATCTAGAACTTGACAATCTGAACTCTGGTAAGCATCACAAATACAGTTCAGACCAAAGTCCTTACTGATACTTTGTACACACAATCCAGTAACTCCTTAAGAAGACGTTTGACTTGGAGCAGTGCGGCATTTGGTCTGAAGAGAGGGCAACTGTGAGAAGATACGGGTGTATCAAAGTTAAACAGGGCCCCATTCCGTCTTATCTTCAAATTTCCCCTGTGTTACCGCATCTAGCGTGGAGCAAAGTTACTGCCATGTGTAACTCCCATGGGGTGAGGAACAGAGTTTGCTTAAAATACATTGTGTCTGGCATGGTGGTTTGAAACTCTCCCAAAGGTAGGGTTGCAGAGGCGGAGCTCTCTGTTCTTTTCCAACGTTTGTAAAATGTGAAGCCTTTATGAGGCGGATGCTTTGGATGGGCGTTTTGGGAATGCATGGCACATCCATCAATATAGTAACATCAGAGAAGCCTTGCAGGGACGCTCGGCAGAGCCCTCACTGAAAGCTCCAAAAGGCTGAGCAAAAAAAAAAAAAAAAATATATATATATATATATATATATATATATATATATATATATATATATATATATATATATATATATATATATACACACACACACACACACACACACACACACGCACATGCACATACCACCATTCCATGAGAAGTGGCCAAAGGACGGGAACTATGAAATAGGGTTATTTCAGCCCCAGAGGTAGGAAGGAGTCCAGGCATAAAGGGAAAAAGCATGTTAAATTGAGAACTTACAATGGCTCTTAACTTCTTAGGAACTGTGTTACCTTTCTCTTAATTGGGGTATAATTTGCACACAGTGAAATGTTCAGTTATTAAGTGTACCTTTCAGTCAGTTAAGGTAAATGCAAAGGCTAACGGCATCTTCCTCGTGCATCTGTCCAGTCAGTTCCCTGGTGCCCAGAAGCAAGCCTTGATTCTTGATTTGATTTCTGTCACCATAGGTGGACTCTGACCCACTTTAGAATTTTGTAGAAATGGGATCATACAGTATGTACCTTTTATTTCTGGCTGTTTTTTACCCAGCATCATGTTTCTGAGAGTCATCCATATTGTTGCCTGTATCAGTAGTTTTTTTTTTTTTTTTTTCCATTGCTAATGAAAAATCCACTGTATGAATGTATCACAGTAGATTGATCCCTGGATGGAAATCTGAGCTCTTTCTAGGCTTGGGTTACTATGCATAAAGCAGCTATGGACACTGTAGTTCAGAGCTTTTTGTAGGCAATGGTTCGATTTCTTTTGTATAAATACCTAGTAATAGACTTGTTGGGTTGTAGAAAAGATTGTGTTTAACTTTTTAAACTGCAGGAGATTTCCAAAGTGACTGTACCTTTTTATACTTGACCAGAGATATTGAAGAGTTTTGGTATTCCACATCCTTTTCAACATTTGGTGGTGGTAGAGTTTTTCATTTAATCACTCTAGTGGGTGAGTTGGTATCTCATTGTGTTTTTAATTTGCATTCCCCAGGTGGAGACAATAATGAACATTTTTTCATATGCTTATTGGTCATTCGCTTATCTTCATTTATGAAGTACCTCCTCAGGTCTTTTGCCTGTCTTCTAGTGTGTTGCTATTATTATTGTTTATCAGGGATCAACGTACTTTTAGGTACTAGATACAAATCATTTTTTGGATATCTGCATTGCAGATGTTTTCTCCCATTTTGTGGCTTACCTGTTCATTCTCTCGATGGTACTTTTTGATGAACAGACATTTTAAATTGTGATGAAATCCAATTTTTTTCTTTTATGTTTTATTCTTTTCTGTACTCTCTCTAAAAATCTTTGCTTACTTCAACAATCGTGAATTATTAGTCTATACTTTGTTCTAATAGCTTTTGAAAAACTTATTTTGAAATCATTTTAGATTTACAGAGGAGTTGCAAAAGAGTACACCGAGTGCCTGCATACCCTTCACCCGTCTGTCCCTGATGTTAACATCTTACGTGAGCATGGTACAATGATCAAAACCAAGAAATGGGCATTAGTACAATATATTAAGTAAATTTAAGTAAAAGGTCCTTGTGGTGTTCCAGGATCCCATCCGGGACACCATGTTGCATCTAGTTGTCATGACTCCTTAGCGTTCTCTAGTTTGTGACAATTCCTCAGTCTTTCCTTATATTTTATGACCTTGACATTTTGGAGACTACTCCAGAAGTTTTGTAAATACCCCTCAATTTGGGTTTATCCGAATTTTTCTCATGATTAGGCTGAGGTTTTGGATGACTTGCGACAATGAACGCTACAGAGGTGATGTACCCTGCTCATTGTTTCCAGTAGTTTTTGTTGCTGTGGTTTTAGCTTTTATGTTTAGGTCTATGATGGTCTCAAATTTTATTTTTGTGTATTTTCTTTTGAGAGAACCCTGCTGGGATTTTGGCTGGAATTGTTTTGAGTCTTTAGATCAACTTGAGAAGAATTGACATCTTAACAGTATTAAGTTTTTCAATTCATGCGTTCATGGTGTGTCTTTCCATTTATTTAGGTCATCCTTAGTTTCTCTCAGCGATGTTTTAGAGTTTTGGTATAAAGATCTGACATGTCTTTTGTTACATTTATTCCTAGGTATTTGGTATTTCTTATACTTTTATAAGTAGTACTTTTAGTGATTTGTATTGCTAATATATTGACTTTATATCCTGTGACATTGCTGAGTGCATTTGTCAGGTCTAGTCGTTTTCTTGTAGATTTATTCAGATTTATGTACACAGTATGTCATCACTGAATAAAGAAAGTTTTGCTTCTTCCTTTCCAATCTGTATGACTTTATTTCTCTTGCTTGTCTGATTGCACTGACTAAGACCTCTGTAAAATGTTGAATAGAGGTGGAAAGAGTAGACATTTTTTCTTAGTCCCGACCTGAGGGGGAAACATTTAATATTTCCCTGTTTAGTGTTGTTAGCTGTAGCTGTTTGTTTGTTTCTTTGTTTTGTTTTGTTTTTTTGCTGTCCATTACAGGCTGAGGAAGTTCTCCTCTTTCTAGATTGCTGAAAGTTTTTCACATAAATGGATGTTGTAACACAGATGGGTTATGTTTTGGACATAAATGGATGTGTCATGTGCTTTCTCAGCATCTACTGCAATGATCATATGAATTTTCCCCTTTAATTTGTTAATACAGTGGACTCCATTAATTGATTTCCAACCTTTAATCCCTGGAGTAAACTCTACATGGTTATAGTATATTATCCTGCTTTGTATATTTCCAGATGGTTTGATAATATTTGGTTAAAGATGTTTTATATTGTTGTTCATGAGGGATTTTGATCTGTAATGTTCTTTCCTTATCTTTGGTTTTGATACCAAGATTATAATGACTTCATAAGATGAGTTGGGAAACACTCTCTTCCTTATTTTCTAAAAGATTCTGTGTGACAGGTATTATCTGTGAGTAATTTTTGAAAGAATTTAACACTAGAAACATTTAGTCCTAGAGTTTCGTTCTGGGAAGTTGGTTAATTACAAATTCAATTTCTTTAATAGATACAACATTATTCAGATTTTCTATGTCCTTTTATGTCACTTCTGGTAAGTTGTATCTTTCAAGGAATTTTTCTATTTCATCCAGGTTGTCAAATTTATTGGCGTAAAGTTATTAATGATACACCCTCATTAGGCTCTTAATTTCTGTGTAATTTGTAGTTATGGTCACTGTTTTATTCTTAATATTGATAATTTCTGATTTCTCTGTCTTTTCTTCATCTTGATCAGTATTGCTAGGTGGTTATCAATTTTATCAGTCTTTTTAAAGAACTGATTTCTGGCTTTGTTGATTCTTTTTCTGTTTGTCAGTTTTCCATTTCATTAATTTCCTCTTATTTTTTTTTACTTTCTGTCTTTTGCTTCAGGTTTAATTTGGGAAACTGTATTACTTCTAACATTCTCCTTAATGAAATTACTAATTAGTAAGGAGAAAAAAGATTAATTAGTATGAAACTTTTTTAATAGGGAATACTTTTTTAATGAAAAATATTACAGTAAGTTGAACTTAATATATTATGAGCCAAGTTGACCTATTAGATGTCTACTAAAATACTCTGAACAAGCATGGCTGCCCTGGTCTTGATGGCAGCTGCCCACAGGATTGGATTAGCTCATAGACTGAACCACAACCCTTTCTAGAATTGGCAAAGCAATGCCTCCTGAAAGATATATACAAGAGGGCATACAACGGATTTTCTTCACACAATTAAATTCATTTGAAACATGAAAATTATACATCTAGTTTTAATTGATGTGTTCAACCGTGGGCATTGATCTGAGAAATATGGTAATTACACTTAAGAGATAAACATTAATAGTTTTATGCTCATGAATCATCCGTAAAAGGATTAGGTGCCCCCAGTGTTTTTCATCCATGTCCTTTATGGGGAAGTACATTAACAGTGGCGGGAAATGATTCTAGACGACCACTAAGAATGAGTGATTATTATCTATATTCATAAAAATCAGATGGTAACTTAAGGTATACCATAAAGCAATAACAATAATGATTAGGATTAATAACACGTCCTGCTTTTCAAAGCATGGTAACTAGGCTTTTTCATGCCCCAGATGAAAAGTACCTTTTTTTTTTTTTTTTTTGCGGTACGTGGGCCTCTCACTGTCGTGGTCTCTCCCGTTGCGGAGCACAGGCTCCAGACGCGCAGGCTCAGCCGCCATGGCTCACGGACCCAGCCGCTCCACGGCATGTGGGATCTTCCCGGACCGGGTCACGAACCCGTGTCCCCTGCATCAGCAGGCGGACTCTCCACCACTGCGCCACCAGGGAAGCCCAAAAGTACCTTTTTTATGGGGCCATAGGGGGGATATAGAAGTTTTGTGCAAAAGTGGTTTTGGATGACAGAGAAGGGACTAAGACCTCCAAGTTTAGACTTCATGTGGAACTTTGCTACTAAGTGTTATTGCTGCTGTTCTGTTTCATAATAAGCTTTGAAAACAAGACTGAAATGTATATAAAGTTGGCCCTTGGAGGCTGCTTCTCTTAGGTTTTGATTTCAAGTGATGCACTTATCCTTCAGGCCACACTGACACATCACTTCTATAAGGTAGCCTTTAGGTCAGCATTTTCTACGGCCGTTGTTTAACGCTTATTTGGGATATGTGTGTTCATTTCACCTCATACATATTTCTTGTCAGAATCGATGAATGCAGCAATCCAAAGTTGTTAAAGAATTGAAGATTGGGGCTTCCCTGGTGGCGCAGTGGTTGAGAGTCCGCCTGCCGATGCAGGGGACGCGGGTTCGTGCCCCGGTCTGGGAAGATCCCACATGCCACGGAGCAGCTGGGCCCGTGAGCCATGGCCACTGAGCCTGCGCGTCCGAGCCTGTGCTCCGCAACGGGAGAGGCCGCAGCAGTGAGAGGCCCACATAGCTCAACGGGAGAGGCCACAACAGTGAGAGGCCCGTTTACCGCAAAAAAAAAAAAAAAAAAAAAAGAAATTAAAGATTGGAGCATTTAATATTACAAGCACTGATGCTCGCACAGATGCTTTTCTGACAGTGGCACCATCTTTGTGGAAGGCAGGAGTGGAACACAGTGTGTGGTGACATGGTCAGTAATCCTGATCCACAGAGTGTCTAAAGAACTAGGATTAGTTAATGGAGATGTTCGTTAGTAGATTTTTTTTTTAAACATCTTTATTGTAGTATAATTGCTTTACAGTGGTGTGCTATTTTCTGCTGTATAACAAAGTGAATCAGCTATACATATACATATATCCACATATCTCCTTCCTCTTGCATCTCTCTTCCCTATCCCCCCCCACCTCCAAGGTGATCACAAAAGACCGAGCTGATCTCCCTGTGCTATGCGGCTGCTTCCCACCAGCTATCTGTTTTACATTTGGTGGTGTATATATGTCCATGCAACTCTCTCACTTCTTCCCAGCTTACCCTTCCTACTCCCCGTATCCTCAAGTCCATTCTCTATCTCTGCGTCTTTATGCCTAACCTGTACCTAGGTTCATAAGAACCTTTTTTCTTAGATTCCATATATATGTGTTAGCATACGGTATTTGTTTTTCTCTTTCTGACTTACTTCACTCTGTATGACAGTCTCTAGGTCCATCCACCTCACTACAAATAACTCAATTTCATTTCTTTTTATGGCGGAGTAATATTCCATTGTATATATTTGCCACGTCTTCTTTATCCATTCATCTGTTGATGGGCACTTAGGTTGTTTCCATGTCCTGGCTATTGTAAATAGAGCTGCAGTGAACATTGTGGTACATGACTCTTTTTGAATTATGGTTTTCTCAGGGTATGTGCCCAGTAGTGGGATTGCTGGGTCATGTGGTAGTTCTATTTGTAGTTTTTTAAGGAACCTCCATACTGTTCTCCATAGTGGCTGTATCAATTTACATTCCCACCAAGAGTGCAAGAGGGTTCCCTTTTCTCCACACCCTCTCCAGCATTTATTGTTTGTAGATTTTTTGATGATAGCCATTCTGACTGGTGTGAGGTGATACCTCATTGTAGTTTTGATTTGCATTTCTCTAATGATTAGTGATGTTGAGCATACTTTCATGGGTTGTTGGCAAACTGTATATCTTCATTGGAGAAAGGTCTATTTAGGTCTTCTGCCTATTTTTGGATTGTGCTGTTTGTTTTTTTGATTTTGAGGTGCATGAGCTGCTGGAGATTAATCTGTTGTCAGTTGCTTCATTTGCAAATATTTTCTCCCATTCTGAGAGTTGTCTTTTCGCCTTGTTTATGGTTTCCTTTGCTGTGCAAAAGCTTTTAAGTTTCATTAGCTTCCACTTGTTTATTTTTGTTTTTATTTCCATTTCTCTAAGAGGAGGGTCAAAAAGGATATTGCTGTGATTTATGTCACAGAGTGTTCTGCTTATGTTTTCTTCTAAGAGTTTTATAGTTTCTGGCCTTACATTTAGGTCTTTAATCCATTTTGAGCTTCTTTTTGTGTATGGTGTTAAGAAGTGTTCCAATTTCATTCTTTTACATGTAGCTGTCCAGTTTTCCCAGCACCACTTATTGAAGAGGCTCTCTTTTCTCCATTGTATATTCTTGCCTCCTTTATCAAAGATAAAGTGACCATATGTGCATGGGTTTATCTCTGGGCTTTCCATCCTGTTCCATTGATCTGTATTTCTGTTTTTGTGCCAGTACCATACTGTCTTGATTACTATAGCTTTGTAGTATAGTCTGAAGTCTGGGAGCCTGATTCCTCCAGCTCCAGTATTCTTTCTCAAGATTGCTTTGGCTATTCTGGGTCTTTTGTGTTTCCGTACAAAGTGTGAAATTTTTTGTTCTAGTTCTGTGAAAAATGCCATTGGTAGTTTCATATGGATTGCACTGACTCTGTAGATTGCTTTGCGTAGTGTAGTCATTTTCACAATGTTGATTCTTCCAATCCAGGAACGTAATATATTTCTCCATCTGTTTGTATCATCTTTAATCTCTGTCATCAGTGTCTTATAGTTTTCTGCATATGGGTTTTTGTCTCCTTAGGTAGGTTTATTCCTAGATAGGTTATTCTTTTTGTTGCAGTGGTAAATGGTAGAGCTTCCTTAATTTCTCTTTCAGATTATTCATCATTAGTGTATAGGAATGCAAGAGATTTCTGTGCATTAATTTTGTATCCTGCTACTTTTCCAAATTCATTGATTAGCTCTAGTAGTTTTCTGGTAGCATCTTTCGGATTCTCTACGTATAGTATCACGTCATCTGCAAACAGTGACAGCTTTACTTCTTCCTTTCTGATTTGGATTCCTTTTATTTCTTTTTCTTCTCTGCTGTGGCGAAAACGTCCAGAACTATGTTGAGTAATAGTGGTGAGAGTGGGCAACCTTGTCTTGTTCCTGATCTTAGTGGAAACAGTTTCAGTTTTTCATCATTGAGAACGATATTGGCTGTGGGTTTGTCATATATGGCCTTTATTATGTTGAGGTTAGTTCCCCCTATGCCTACTTTCTGGAGAGTTTTTACTGTGAATGGGTGTTGAATTTTGTCAGAAGCTTTTTCAGTATCTATTGAGATGATCATATGGTTTTTCTCCTTCAATTTGTTAATATGGTTTATCACATTGATTGATTTGCGTATATTGAAGAATCCTTGCATTTCTGGGATAAACCCCACTTGATCATGGTGTATGATCCTTTTAATGTGCTGCTGGATTCTGTTTGCTAGTAATTCATTGGGGATTTTTCCATCTATGTGCACCAGAGATATCGGCCTGTAGGTTTTTTTGTGTGTGTGACATCTTAGTCTGGTTTTGGTATCAGGGTGATGGCGGCCTTGTAGAATGAGTTTGGGAGTGTTCCTCCCTCAGCTATATTTCGGAAGAGTTTGAGAAGGATAGGCGTTAGCTCTTCTCTAAACGTTTGATAGAATTCACCTGTGAAGCCATCTGGTCCTGGGCTTTTGTTTGTTGGAAGATTTTTAATCACAGTTTCAATTTCAGTGCTTGTGATTGGTCTGCTTATATTTTCTATTTCTTCCTGGTTCAGTCTCGGAAGGTTGTGCTTTTCTAAGAATTTGTCCATTTCTTCCAGGTTGTCCATTTTATTGGCATATAGTTGCTTGTAGTAATCTCTCATGATCCTTTGTATTTCTGCATTGTTAGTTGTTACTTCTTTTTCATTTCTAATTCTGTTAATTTGTGTCTTCTCCCTTTTTTTCTTGATGAATCTGGCTAATGGTTTATCAATTTTGTTTGTCTTCTCAAAGAACCAGCTTTTAGTTTTATTGATCTTTGCTATTGTTTCCTTCATTTCTTATTCATTTATTTCTGATCTGATCTTTATGATTTCTTTCCTTCTGCTAACTTTGGGGGTTTTTTGTTCTTCTTTGTCTACTTGCTTTAGGTGTAAGGTTAGGTTGTTTATTTGAGATATTTCTTGTTTGATGAGGTAGGATTGTATTGCTATAAACTTCCCTCTTAGAACTGGTTTTGCTGCATCCCATAGGTATTGGGTCATCAAGTTTTCATTGTCATTTGTTTCTAGGTATTTTTTGATTTCCTCTTTGATTTCTTCAGTGATCTCTTGGTTATTAAGTAGCATGTTGTTTAGCCTCCATATGTTTGTATTTTTTACAGATTTTTTACTGTAATTGATATCTAGTCTCGTAGCGTTGTGGTTGGAAAAGATAGTAGATACGATATCAATTTTCTTAAATTTCCCAAGGCTTGATTTGTGACCCAGGATATGATCTGTTCTGGAGAATGTTCCATGAGCACTTGAGAAGAATTCTCAAGTGTATTCTGTTGTTTTGGGATGGAATGTCCTATAAATATCAGTTAAGTCCACCTTGTTTAATGTATCATTTAAAGCTTGTGTTTCCTTATTTCATTTTCATTTTGGCTGATCTGTCCGTTGGTGAAAGTGGGTTGTTAAAGTCCCCTATTATATTTGTGTTACTGTCAGTTTCCCCTTTTATGGCTGTTAGCATTTGCCTTATGTATTGAGGTGCTCCTATGTTGGGTGCATAAATATTTACAATTGTTATATCTTCTTCTTGGATCGATCCCTTGATCATTATGTAGTGTCCTTCTTTGTCTCTTGTAATAGTCTTTATTTTAAAGTCTATTTTGTCTGATATGAGAATTGATACTCCAGCTTTCTTTGGATTTCCATTTGCATGGAATATCTTTTTCCATCCCCTCACTTTCAGTCTGTATGTGTCCCTAGGTCTGAAGTAGGTCTCTCGTAGACAGCATATATATGGCTCTTATTTTTGTATCCATTCAGCCAGTCTGCGTCTTTTGGTTGGAGCATTTAATCCATTTACATTTAAGGTAGTTATCGATATGTATGCTTCTATTACTATTTTCTTAATTGTCTTGAGTTTGTTATTGTAGGTCTTTTCCTTCTCTTGTGTTTACTGCCTAGAGAAGTTCCTTTAGCATTTGTTGTAAAGCTGATTTGGTGGTGATGAATTCTCTTAGCTCTTGCTTATCTGTAAAGGTTTTAATTTCTCTGTCGAGTCTGAGTGAGATCCTTGCTGTGTAGAGTAATCTTGATTGTAGGTTTTTCCCTTTCATCACTTTAAAAATGTCCTGCCACTCTCTTCTGGCTTGCAGAGCTTCTGCTGAAAGATCAGCTGTTAGCCTTATGGGGATTCTCTTGTATGTTATTTGTTTCTTTTCCCTTGCTGGTTTTAATATTTTTTCTTTGTATTTAATTTTTGATAGTTTGATTAATATGTGTCTTGGCATATTTCTCCTTGGATTTATCCTGTATGGGACTCTCTGTGCTTCCTGGACTTGATTGACTATTTCCTTTCCCATATTAGGGAAGTTTTCAACTATAATCTCTTCAAATATTTTCTCAGTCCCTTTTTGTTTTCTCTTCTTCTTCTGTAATTCAAATGTTGGTGTGTTTAATGTTGTCCCAGAGCTGTCTGAGACTGTCCTCAATTCTTTTCAGTCTTTTTTCTTTATTCTGTTCTGTGATAGTTATTTCCATTATTTTATCTTCCAGGTCTCTTATCTGTTCTTCTGACTCAGTTATTCTGCTATTGATTGATTCCTTCTAGAGAATTTTTAATTTCATTTATTGTGCTGTTCATCATTGTGTGCTGTTTATTTCTTCTAGGTCCTTGTTAAATGTTTCTTGTATTTTTTCTATTCTATTTCCAAGGTTTTGGATCATCTTTACTATCATTACTCTCAATTCTTTTTCAGGTAAACTGTCTATTTCCTCTTTATTTGTTTGGTCTGGTGGGTTTTTAGCTTGCTTCTTCATCTGCTGTATATTTCTCTGTCTTCTCATTTTGCTTAACTTACTGTGTTTGGGGTCTTCTTTTCGCAGGCTGCAGGTTTGTAGTTCCCATTGTTTTTGGTGTCTACCCCAGTGGGTAAGGTTAGTTCAGTGGGTTGTTTAGGCTTCCTGGTGGAGGGGACTAGTTACCTGTATTCTGGTGGATGAGGATGGATCTTGTCCTTCTGGCGGATGGGACCGCCTCTGGTGGTGTGCTTTGGGGTGTCTGTGACCTTACTTAAGGCAGCCTCTCTGCTACTGGGTGGGGTTTGTGTTCCTGTATTGCTAGTTGTTTGGCATAGGGTGTCCAGCACTGTAGCTTGCTGGTGGTTAAAGAGAGCTGGGTCTTAGCATTGGGATAGCCATCTCTGGGAGAGTTTTTGCCATTTGATATTATGTGGGACTGGGAGGTCTCTGGCGGTCCAATGTCCTGAACTTGGTTCTGCCACCTCAGAGGCTCAGGTTTGACACCCGGCTAGAGCACCAAGACCCTGTCAACCACATGGCTCAGAAGAAAATGGAGGAAAATAAAGAAAGAAAGAAGGAAAGAAAGAGAAAAGTAAGTTATTAAAATAAAAAAATAAAATCTATCATTAAAAAATTTTAAATTAAAAAGTAATAAAAAAGAGAGCAATCTAAATACTAAACTACGATAAACATAAAACCAGGAACAAATTAGATGCAGAAAGTAAATCCCAAGTCTACAGTTGCTTCCAATGTCTGCCACGTCAATTTTGGGATGATTCGTTATCTATTCAGGTATTCCACAGATGCAGGGCACATCAGGTTGATTGTGGGAATTTAGTCTGCTGCTCCTGAGGCTGCTGGGAGAGATTTCCCTTTCTCTTCTTTGTTCGCATAGCTCCTCGGGTTCAGCTTTGGAGTTGGCCCCACCTCTGCGTGTAGGTCGCTGGAGGGCGTCTGTTCTTCGCTCAGACAGGACGGGGTTAAAGGAGCCGCTGATTCGGTGGCTCTGGCTCACTCAGGCCGTGGGGAGGGAGGGGCACGGAGTGCGGGGCGGGCCTGCGGCGGCAGAGGCCGGCGTGACATTGCACCAGCCTGAGGTGTGCCATGCGTTCTCCCAAGGGAGTTGTCCCTGGATCCCGGGACCCTGGCAGTGGCGGGCTGCACAGGCTCCCATGAGGGGAGGTGTGGAGAGTGCCCTTTGCTTGCACACAGGCTTCTTGGTGGCTGCAGCAGCAGCCTTAGCGTCTCATGCCCGTGTCTGGGTTCCGCACTGATAGTTGCAGCTTGTGCCCGTCTCTGGAGCTTGTTTAGGAGGTGCTGTGAATCCCCTCTCCTCGAGCACCCCAGAACAATGGTCTCTTGCCTCTTATTTCCAGACTTTTTCCTGGACTTCTTCCCCGCTAGCTGTAGTGCACTAGGCGCCTTCCAGCTGTGTTCACGCAGACAACCCCAGTCCTCTCCCTGGGGATTTGACCTCCGAACCCCGAGCCTTAGCTCCCAGCCCCAGCCCGTCCTGGCGGGTGAGCAGACAAGCCTCTCGGGCTGGTGAGTGCTGGTCGGCACCGATCCTCTATGCGGGAATCTCTCCGCTTTGCCCTCCGCACCCCTGTTGCTGCGCTCTCCTCCGCTCTGAAGCCTCCCCCGGTCTCCACCAGTGAAAGGGCTTCCTAGTGTGTAGAAACTTCTCCTCCTTCACAGCTCCCTCCCAGAGCAGGTCCCATCCCTATTCTGCTGTCTGTTTTCCCTTTTTTTCTTTTGCCTACCCAGGTACGTGGGGAGTTTCTTGCCTTTTGGGAGGTCTGAGGTCTTCTGCCAGCGTTCAGTAGGTGTTCTGTAGGAGTTGTTCCACATGTAGATGTATTTCTGGTGTATTTGTGGGCAGGAAGGTGATCTCCGCGTCTTACTCCTTCTGCCATCTTGAAGGTCTCTCCCTCGTTAGTAGATTTTTAAGAGCATGAAATGCGACGTGGTAGTAGTCTAATTTAAATTTTGTTAAATGGACCAGGATATTCCCAGAATGTTTCAAACTTTGCCTTTTCCTCATTGTCTCCAAAGCTAGATGAAGATGCTTTGAAAACTTTATGCCTTGTCAATCAACATGCTCATCATCAGAAGATACCCAGCAATGTAAAGGGCATGCCAGGAAAAAAAAAAAAAATGAAAGAAAGAACAAGACTCTATATCTTAGTTTGTTAACTGCAATTAGAATATACTTTTCAAATAATAGGAGAGAATTGCTTGGTTGAAGGAACAGTAAATTACTTATTCCCTTTTGAAAACTACACTGAAAGAGAAAAGCTGGGTTTTCTTCTTTCCTCCTTTTTTGTATCAGTTGATTTGCACTAGCATATCACTATTCAGTTCTGTAAGAATTTGTTAGGATTTTTTCTCTTCCTAGACTTTTATTTCTGTAATATTTTCATATAGTGGCCAAGTAATAAATACCCAACAGAAATTTTTCGTGCTTTTTGTGGAGCAGTTTCTTTGTACATAGCAAACTACTGTCATCATTCACTTTCCTTACTAGGTAATGTTGTATCTTGTGTAGAAATATATATTAGCTGGTACAGAATTCTGGCTACCATTAATGAGATAGATACCCATTGCTATCACATATTATCAGAGTCTTGTAAATTCTGACACTTTTTGGTTATTTTTTAATATCAGAAAATCTGGCGGTATATTTAGTAATTTGTCGTATAATCACTGAATTTTTGTGATTACATGATATGATATATGATTATTTGACAAACTCTTTAGGGGGTGCAGGAAAAATAATATATGGTCCCTTCCCCTGAAGACCTTAGCATCTAGCCAAGAGAGACAAGGCTGGAACGCAGGAAACAAGGGTAGAACTCAAGCAAGACGGGGTATAATCGTGTGCTCCTTGTAAGTGTGTCGAGCAGGGCAAGGATTGTGAGTATTCGGAGGTTCTTGTGTTTGCTTCTCCCAAATCCACTCCTCTGACCCCAACCACTTATTGCCAAGGAAGCTCACCTCTAAGAACTGCATCAGGCTCTCCTGCCCTTTGGCTTCCAGTTGAGCTCAGCCAATGGGGAGATCAGAGGGAGGGAGGAGAGTGAGGTCCCATCTCCTCCCCTCCCCCCCCACCTCCTCTTTACTAGGGGGGCTCCGGCCCTTCAGGCCAAGGAGTAGTCACTACTCCCTTGTGTTCCTAACCTCAGGCCTGTGGTTCCCTATCCAGTACCATGGGGCAGGCAGTAGTCCCTCTGTTAAACTCTCATCTGCCTGGTCCTAGCTTACCCAGTCTGCCAGGACCCTGTCTATACAGTGGGCTCCAGGAGTTAGGGCAGGTTGTTTGAAGGTAAGCTCATGCCAGGCCTTGGAGGTCAGGGGTCTGAGAAACAGGGAGCAGGGTGAACAGAGCAGAGACATGCAGAGGTGCAGATCTTCTAGAGATATCTGGCAGTTCTGGTCTTCAGGAGGTGGCATCAGGAAATCCCTGGCGTTAAGGGTCGGGCACTCACTTGTGCAGGGATCTTTGCCTTCTGGCCTTGAAGGACGAGGTTCTCTCACAGTCTCCCCCGAAGTGCAGATTTGAGGTGACTGGAATTGATGACCTAGGGAGTTGCTGCATTTGAAATGGAGCTCATCATTCCCTGAGGGAGCCTTGCCAGGGTGAGTTTGCTAAGGGCATGATTGGAGAGTGGGATTTCCAAGGACCGAGGTGTCACTAGCTTCCTGCAAGTCTTTGCTTATGCTGTCTGGGCATCCTGAAGGCTCTTGCAAAAATCTTGCTCTGAGCTTGTTCCAAAAGCATGGACATTTTTGGACCTCCCTTCTCTGTCTCTGTCTCTGTCTCTGCAAATCCTTCTCTCTTTCTCTCTACCCCTCATTCTAAGTTCATTTTTTCAATAGACATTAGATGGCTGCTGTGTGCCAAGTCCCGTTTTAGGTGCTGGGTATATAGCAGAGGACAAGGGATGTAGAGCCCCTTACCTCCCAGGGCTTATTTCTATTGAAGGAGAGTGTAATATGCCTAACTACATAAATAAATGAGAGAGTTTCAGAGTAGTGGGTACTGTGATAAAAATAAAGTGAGGGGGTGGAGTGATGGGCTAGGAAGGGAGGGAGGGATCGTGGATAGGGTGGTTGAAGAACACTTTTGAAGAGGTAATGTTTCAGCAGAGAAGTGTATGCAGAGGATTCAGATAAGGGAAGAGCATCCTTAAGCAGAGAATTTTTCTTATAAACTAAACTCGAGTTTAGGGCAACTCAACTTTGCAAAGCTGTTGTAAAGAGAGAGAGATGGTTTGGTGACCACATCAGGAATGGCTGCAAATATGAAGCAAAAGTAGATGCTGTAGAAGTGAAATCAGGCGACAGTGTGAGGTGAGAGACAAATTAAACTAAATCCTGAGTAGCAAAGACATCTGGCAATAAGAAAAACAAGGAAGAATGCAAAAGACAGAACTTAAGTTGCAGGGAAAATGAACAGGGAAAACAGGAAAGGCCAGCTGTGAAATTGCTCTGTTTATGTAGAGGGAAGTGACTGGATAGAGATGTTAATGGTTCTGCTTCAGGGATGAGACACAAATCCATGGAGCCATGTGTATTCCAAACTACCCAGTTTTTAGCCTATGATATATCTGAAATATACAAAACACTAAGTTAGCAGGATTCTCTTATCAGTGTGGTTCTAGATCTTATTTATAGGAAAGTAGGAGGAGCAGTTTGGTTGGAAGAGAAAATCAAGGGATTTATCATGATGCTTTGTTTTTATATAAGTGACATTATTTTTCCTTAAATGTAAATTATAGAAAAATATAACAAACCTTAAAAAAAACTTTGAAATGTTGAATATCAGGTTGCTTTTGCTGCTTTTTTCTAGTTTTATCACCACAGGCTATATTAGCATCTTAAGATGAACTTGAGATACTTTGTAACTTTAAAAAAATATTGAAATACTGAAAAGTACATAGAATAATATAGTAAATACCTGGATACATACTATCCAGAAATAACTGATTCATTTCGGTTATTCTTAATGAAAGAAATAAAATATTATAATAATTTACGGGGCTACATAATTTGAGGCCTAGGGAAAAATGAAAATGTAGGACCCCATGTTAAAAAAATTATTAAGAATTTCACTAAATAACTTAACGGTCATATTTCCCATATGTGTTTTAAATTGCATAAATGATGCTGAACTGTCCATGACATTGTCTGACTTGCCTTTTTCGCTTGACATGATTTCAACATCTATCCCTATTGGTCCATGTGGTTCTATATTTTTTTTCATTTTAACTACTGTTAGAAGTTAATATATAGCATTTTAATTAACCTGTTCCATTATTAAGTGAATGTTTTTCATCTTTCCACATCTGTATAATTTTAAGACACTCATTTTGAAATAATTTCACCCTTAAAAGTTGCAAGAAGAGTCAAGGAATTCCCTTACACCTTTCACTCAGATTCCCCAAACATTAACCACATTTCTTTATTTTTCTCTTTTTCTCTCCTCCCCTCCTCTTCCCTTCCCTTTGCTTCTCCTCACTTTGCTTCCTATATGTGTGTATAATATAAAATACATTGGCATATGTACATACAATTTTTTTGGAACCATTTGATAATAAGTTGCAGACATGGTGCTTATTTATTCCTAAATACCTTGGTGTATATTTCCCCCAAAAGAAAGAACATTCTCTTATTATAACCACAGTACAGTGATCAAAATTAGGGATTTAAAATTAAGACAATGCTATAATCTCTAGACCTTATTTTAATTTCTCAAATTGTCCTAATGATGTCTCTCTTTCTTTTTCTGGTCCAGGATCCACTTTAAGATCATTTAGTTGACATGTCTTTTTAGGCTCCCTTAATAGGCATCAGTTCCCCAGTTCCTTTTGTCTTTCATGACCTTGACATTTTTGAGGACCAGAGGCCAGTATTTTATAGACTGTTCGTCAATTTAGGTTTCTTTAATGTTTTCTAACGATTAGATTCAAGTTTTGGGTTTTTGGTAGGAATGCCATCATAGGGGTGCCAATCCTCTTCAAAACATCACGTCCAGAGGTCCATGATATCAATTTCTCCTATTACTGGTGGTGTGAACATCATCACTTGGTTAAGGCGGTATCTGTCAGGTTTCTCCACTGAAATTATTAATGAGTAGCATCAGTAAGTATCTTTGAGACCATGTCAACACCTTATTTATCATCAAGCTTTCACTCAATAGCTTTAGCATCCATTGATAATTCTTGCCTGAATCAGTTATTATAGTGGTGCTTGCCAGATGGTGGTTTTCTAATTGCATAATTACCACTACATTTATTAGTTGGCATTCCTCTGTAAGGAAGAGCTTCCTTTCTACTTTATTTAACCAATATGAATTCATGGATTTTTATTTTATTCAATGGTTTATAACTGATTATTTCATATTATTTCACTGCTCAAATTATCCTAGATTTGGGCAGTGGGATTCCCTTCAAGCTGACTTTTTTACATCTGACATATCCTCCTTATTCCTCATTATTTCTTTTTCTGGTACAGCACAATGTTCACGGATCATTCTGTAATTCTCCAACCCCAGACCTGGAATCAGCCATTTCTCCAGGCAGCCCTGGTTTTGTTTATTGCAGAAATGGTTTTTAGAAACCAAGATCTGGGCACTGTGTGTACTCATTGCTACTAGGACCTTTCCTTCGACAAAGCTACTAGATGATATAGCTATCTATCTGTATAATAATGCTATATTAAAACAGATATATAAAATACATATACGTACACACACCTGTAACTACTTCACTATCTATCTAACATCTATCATCCATCCATCCATCTTATTTATCTACCTTTCTATCTAACAAAAATTAGGGTTCACACTGATACCTCTAATTCTAATCCAATTCCACAGGGATAATTCTAGTCTTCTCTCTTCCTGTATTCATAGCTCCCTATTCTGACAGGGAGAAACCTTGTTCTTATTATCCATAATATATTTACCTTTTTTTTTTTGCGGTACACGGGCCTCTCACTGTTGTGGCCTCTCCCGTTGCGGAGCACAGGCTCCGGACGCGCAGGTCCAGCGGCCATGGCTCATGGGCCCAGCTGCTCCGCGGCATGTGGGATCTTCCCAGACTGGGGCACGAACCCGTGTCCCCTGCATCGGCAGGCGGACTCTCAACCACTGTGCCACCAGGGAAGCAATATATTTACCTTTCTGTTCAGTATTAGAATGTGCACACACACGCACGCACACACACACACACACACAAAGATCCACATGGATAACACATACACCTGTGAGAAAAAAAGACTACCAAGAGTTTAGTATTTGTTTAATATAATTATTTAAGTAACACCTTGAAACTTAAAATACCCATAATGATTTATTTTGCTGATGGATGTGTGGTTTTGACAGAGCAAAAATCAATCCCTAGTACAGAAACCATAAGCTAGGAATTTGTTTCCCTGTGTTATCATTTGGGGATGTATGACCCTGTGAGTATCTGCCCTTCAGTAAATGTATGGCTTCCTGATTAAATGCGTAGTCCCAGGTCTCTTCCGTACCCTAGTGATTTCTGATTTTCAAGGGATCATTTGGTGAGAAATGCAACTACATTTATTCAGGTTAAAAATATGACCTTTTGAAAGTCTGTGTGATTGGAAGCTACCCTAATGGAGAAAAATCTTCATAATCAGTGGTGCAGAGAAGTAATTTACTGGGTCTTAATGGGAACATACAGCAGAGTTATAAATATGAAGACATGTTGTAATCAGTCACGTGGTGTTTGCAAGCACGCATGCCTCATGTGTGACTTTTAGCTGATAACTTTTGCCCGTGCAAATTACCAAGCGATGTTTATGGACTGTGTTTGTCATCAAGCATAAAACTGTAGTTAAATGCAGTACAGAGCTATTGATCGTTAGTTTCCTGGGCAAACATTCTCCCATGGGTCACGGTAGGTTTTTGCCATAAGCCTCTCATCATGCTAGGTTCTTACGTTAATAAATAGAGCAGCCTTCCTTTTGCAGGCTAATCACCTGGAGAGACCAAGTTTCCCTATTCCTTAGTAACGTGAATGCAGCCTTGCCCTCTTTGGTGCTGAAGAGCCATGTGTTATCCCACTGATCTCTGAGTCACTTCCACGTGCCACGGGATGCTGTGTCTGAGCCTCCTGTCCTTGATGCAGGTGAACTGTTCCTCTCTTTCATTGGGGCGCATTCCCTTGCCAGTCATTATTTTGTGCTTGTAAATTCTGGCAACTCAACAAGACAGTCCTGGTGAATCAGCAGAGAAGTTAACCTTTACCATCCAGAGCTTTAAACGTGTTAAATTGCTTTCAAGTACCCAGTGCTTCTTGGAATTTCACATCCCAGCCCTAACAGTGTGGGGTTCTTTACCACCTAGCCCAGGTTTTGCCTTCGTGGTGCACATTTCCCAGGTACACAGGTCCCCTCTTCCAGCCCCTTGGCTGCTATAACTCAGTTCACCCCATTCGGGTACCACTCAGCATCCTTTCAGGTGGATGATGGCAGGTATGATAGCTGCTGCCAGGTATAGCAGCTTATTTTTTTTTAGGGAACATTTTGCATTGATACATAATACATCACTTACGATCTGTCTTTGTATGTAGTTTAAGTGTTGATCTGTAAATTTCAGTATGAATCTTGGGGCACAGGAAACCCGTAACGACTACTCAACCTTCCTGCTTGGAATTTTGCCATGTCAGTACTAGCTTCCAGACCCAAATCCTTTGTCCTGCCTGTCTGAGTGAACATAAAAAGAGCAAGTCTCGAAATGGGCATAAACGTTTGATGAAAACAGTTTCATCTCTTGAGGTAGTCTGTAATTTCCAATTTCTACGGAGTTTTTGAGAGTATTCTTTTTCTTATAAAAAAAATTTTTTTGTACTAAATCTTGGTACGTTCTCAGGCTTATAAAAAGTAACACCTAGAAATGATAGATCAATGGTTGAAGGAGATTGGCATGTGATGGCCACACACAGAATCACCCAGACACTGGATGCCACACCTCCTGCAGTCCACTGTCAAAGACAAAGCATCAGACTGCTGGCGGAATAAATGGACTGATATGCTCCACTCCAGGAAGCCCAGAGCCCAGCAGCTCTGACTCAGACACTGCGCTGGGTTATTTTACTATGCACACAAATCAAAAGCTTTTAAAATACCCCTTTCTTAGCATTTATGGAAAAGCATCCTTTTTAAGATTTTTCAGTGAAACTTCACCAGTCATCACAGTAGCCTTGGATAAGGAGGAAGGAATTGTAGAGTCCCTGATCGTTATTTGGAGACATATGTGATGTGAGCTCTAATTAAGTGTTTTGCTCTGCCAAACAGCAAAGTCATTCAGAGCTCCTGGAATGACCATATTTAACTTAGTCTGCCAAACCACAAGGCTACTCATAGGTCTCTTATTCAGAGATGGATATAAGGTAACTTACCAAAATTCATACAATTATTAGTGAGTAAAAGTAGCCTCCAAGTTGACTCTGAGATTCCTGGCAACCAAAGTGAAAAGGGAAACTTGAGGGGCTTCAAGGGTCATTTGACCTTAAATATGAACTCAGTCACTTAGGAGAAGCAGAGACTTTTCTCACATTGTGGTCCAAGAGACATTATTCCTATATATTCTCGTAGACACTGATACAGACGACAAGAGACATTATTCCTATATATTCTCGTAGACACTGATACAGACGACAAGAGACATTATTCCTATATATTCTCGTAGACACTGATACAGACAACAAGAGACATTATTCCTATATATTCTCGTAGACAGTGATACAGACGACAGGATTGTTTATAACATCCTTGCAATAACTATAAATTTTCATCTAGATGTTTTTGTTGCACCCCTTTGTGCATATAGTGATCCAAGTGCTAAAATGCGGTACAGTGGTGGTAGGGGATGAGTTATTGTTCTTTTATCTCTTCCCTATCTAGATCTTCCTTTAATGCTTTACTACAATATCCAAATGCTACTATATAATACAGTATTTTAAATTATTAATCAAGTATAGTTTTAAAAAATATGCTTGGGAATGAAATGAACAATAAAATTGTTAACTAACAATACTTAGTGAATAAATAATGAGAGGGTAGTTTTTTATCATTGCCTGAACAGAAGTATGTTTATTTCCAAATCAAGCATTGAGCGCTTTTCTCCTGAATAATCATTTTAATGCAATTAATATTTAGCGGGTAGTCTCCGTAGCAGAGCAGAGCATTGCGGTTGTGTTCCTTCTCATCCACATCAGCACATTTTATATTCTGAAGTTCATCTAAGATTGCACATGTTGCCGCTGTACATGAAAAGATCATTTTTAAACATCTTTTGATCAGTGACATAAGTGAAGGGTTGAGAGTTAAGTTCAGTGGCACATAGGTGACTTCTTATTGGTTTTAGACTGGTAAGCAGGAGGCCAACACAGAGTCAAAATTATGGGAAATGGGAGAAAATGGGCAAGTACAGGCCACATGAACAGAAACAAGGGCCAGGTAGGCAGGCAGATAAGCTGTAAGCATCACGTGGCCCTAAGTCCAGTCCTCATACGTTTGACTTAAGATGGAGAGGAAGGAACCAAGTCCCTCTCTGCGTAGGAGGAGGAGAATGAATGGTTGAGCTGTAGTAGTATAAGGATGGATATAGTAAACCCAAGGTTGAAGGTGGTTCGTAAATATTTGTTCCCTATTAACAGCAGGATTCCTCAACAATTCAGAATCTCTTATTAGAAGGCTGAATCCAGCGCTAGCTACTTAGGATGAGAAAGAATGAATAGTAAAAGCTCCACAGGCAAGCAGATGAAGTCATTGCCGGACTGGGTGCATGATTCACAGTGAAGCATTCAGGGGGTGTGGGTGACTTAACCTGAAGAGAAGAACAGGCTTTTCTAAACTAGTGTCTAAGGAGTGATACTTCGGTAATACTGGAAATACGTCACTATAATCTTGCACGTAGAGTGACTGAGTTTTGCATGAACTTGTTAATTATGTAAAATAGCAAAATTGTACACAGTGCAACAGAACTGGGCTAGTCTTAGGCAGATTCCACAGATTTTACCTAATTTTAACATCTTTTTATCAACGACATGATAAACACGTGAGTGACCTCAAGTGTATGAGTAGGTTATCCTTGAAGGATATGCTTCCCTTAAGGAAAAAGGAGCCCTAAATTACAAAAGGAGAAATGGAATTAAATGCTTGCAACTAAGGGGTTAGGGGAGGTTGATGTTCAAGAATATGGTGCATCAGATGTTTGCCTGGCGTGTAGTATATGACTTGAGGGCCCTGCATAGTATTGGCACATAACAGCCCCTTAACCATTAGTAAGTATTGCAGAGAGTTGGCTTATGCAGTTTTGGGGAATGGCTAGGCAAGTACAGAGTTCATAGGACAGGCCGTCAGGAAGAGCAGGCTGGGAACCCTTGGGCAGGTGCTAATGCTGTAACCCCCCCAGTGGAACTGGTGGCATTTGTTCTTCTTCAGGGAAACCTCACTTCTGCTCTTAAGGCCTTTCAGCTGATTAGATCAGGCCCACCTAGATTATCCAGGCTAATGTTCTTTGCGTAAAGTCGCCTGATAGTGGATGTTAACAGCATCTACAGAATACCTTCACTCCTAGGTGACCGTTTGATTGAGAATCTGGGGCCTGCGGCCTAGCCAAGCTGACACATACAGCTGACCATCCCAAATAGGCAGGAGTAGGATTATGTTTGGGGCTGACGTAAAGCACCCACTTGGTAGTCGCAGAGTGTAGGTGAAGCCCAGCTCCACCATGTCCTGGTTCTTTGCCTGCCAAGCATGCTTCTTAACCTCTCTTGGCTTTCGTTTCCTCACCTATAGCATGGGGTTTGTGGAGTTCTTAGGCCAATCACATGAATAAATGGTGTGATAAAAGAACACAGTTAAAGGCTTCAGATGCAAATTAGAGCATTTTATATTCACATTGTTTGGAATGGCGTCCAGAAATGTAAGAATGCCTAAGAATCAACCTGATGGAGTAGTAGGGAAGAAGTCGGAGTATTTTGGGGCCGGGACGTTAAAAAGCTTTTCTTCTTATGTCTCCAGACACACATTAGTCAGACCTGGTTTTAATATTTTTTTATGGTGCACCACAAAGATTATCAGCTTATTTATCCAACACAGAGAATTGGGGAAAAAAACCCAAAACAAAACAGTGAGTGGGCCTGTTTTTCTGATGGCAGTGGAAGGCATGATACATGACAACATCTGTAGGAATACCAAAAGGAGTCATTAAGATCTACGCCACTGGTATGAGTACCAACTGAATCCGTAATGTGGACCTCTTCACATAATCTATTAGTAGAGCGCTTAATTGTTCTGTTGGTTTATTGCAGCCCTTAACAAGCATGGCTGGTAGTAAGTAGACAGTTAAATTAAACTCATGAATATCTGTTATAGTTTTAAAACTATAAAATGGCAACAAAAGCCTTACACTGCTGTTTGTATCAATGCCGTGGAGTACACGAAGCATCTCTCTCTTGCGGGTCTGAAGCCAGGAATAAACACGCCAAGAGCAAAGGGAACAATTCACTGGGGCCATTCCTCCTTGGCACTTTACAATAATCGACATCTGAGATGGTAAGAGAGGAAGCAATAACCGACGAGGTGATCTTCATTTCTGAGAGGGAGGGAGGGAGGGCAGAGGGGCAGGCATGAAGCATTTTGTGTGTGAACGTGAGGCAGGTGTGCTGAGCACCGTCTTTGCCCTTACGAGTGGAGGGCTTCCAAGACTAAGAGGGCTCTTACGTAAGTTTCAGTGGAAGCTTTTCCCCAAAGGAGCAGAGTTAGGCTGGCAGGAACTTGAGCAACCGTCTTCAGGGCAACTCCTTGAAGACTTGGGTGCCAGCAGGGAAAAGGAGCAGCAGAGCTTCCTGGGTGGCACGCCGTCATCAGATGCCCTGCAGAGTTGTAGGCGGCACAGTTCCATCCCTCGAATGCTCCACGGGGGAGCATGGTTTATGGGCTACCCCAGTGTGGAGACCAAAGCGGTAGAGACAGTGGGAGGAGCAGATGCAGGAGAGTGACAGCCCAGAGGAGGAAGCCAGGGGCCGCGGAGGGAAAGGGAAGAAGCCAGAGGGGCAGCAGCAAAGAGGAGGGTGGAGGAAAGGGAAGGCAGGCCGCTGGGGCACCAGCTACCTGGGCATCATTCCGGAGCAGCCGACCAGCATGGCCGCAGGCAGGGATGCAGGCACTAGGGGTGTGGGGGGGCCTGTAATTCTAGACCCTAAAAGGCACCTAGGAAAGAGGACCACCCAGATGATGTTAGTGATCCAGACAGTCTTGTAGAACTGGCCACGGTCATTTGGGACCTTCTTTCCCCCTCCAAAGCGGAAAGAGAGATACCTGGGGAGTCTAGCGAAGGAGGCCAAGGCAAAGTTGATTGCTGAAGAAACAAAATGATGAAAAAGATAGGGAAACATTGCTACTGATATTGCTTGCATTGAAAATGTATCAATAAAAAAGAAAGCCCTCTCGTAACTGAAAACTCTACAAGGCCGCTAAAACAGAGCATGAAAGTATTGGGTTGGCCAAAAAGTTCCTTTAGATTTTTCCGTAACAGCATATGGAAAAACCCAAATGAACTTTTTGGCCAACCCAGTATTTCAGATTTCAGGGCCTGAGACTGCTGTATCAACCAGTGCTTGCCTGCCAAGATATTGAGAGAAAAGGGTGTAAAATAAGTTAATTCAAAATCAAACGAAAAGGGCCCCAAGCCAGGGTGTATTTTTGGATAGGACTTTTTTCCTGCCCTCTCAATTTTACCAAGTGGAATTCTTTCAAAAATACTGTCCTATTCAACCTTTAGAAATGAAGGATTTGACATTTAATGGGAGATGTGCATTTTATTCTGAAGAGAGAACACGGTGACCTTGCTCCGTTATTCTCGAGTCCAGACCCTGTTTTGCATTGTGTATTGAGTACAGAGGAGACAGAGTTACTTCAGACCTGGTGGACCTGGCATTTATACGTGAAGGTCAAGGCTTGGGAAGGCCGTAGCTTCCACTGCCAGTGGACCATCAGATGGCAAAACTATCAGAGATGACATTACCAATGTCTGGTTTCATACTCGTGAACCCATGAAGGCAAAACAAGTGGGAGGAAAAGGGAAGTTTTCAGATGAAGGATAAAATTCGTAAAGAAGATGTGTAAAGTGATTAACTAAAACTTAGCCAATTTAAGCAACAAATGAGAAGTTATGGAACTCTCTTCATTTATAAAAGTGCTCTCTGCTGGGAATATCTTAAAAGGATGTCAGCTAACATAAAAGAACTATACTAGAGGAAGAACTGTTCATGAAATACATTGAGGTTTGTGATTGGTAGCATCAGCAAGTTGTCAGCAGTTGTGAAATAGGGCATTTTCCCATTCTTATTGACAGGCTTCAAGACATAATCTAAGGGACTTCCCTGGTGGCGCCGTGGTTAAGGATCCACCTGCCAATGTAGGGGACACGGGTTCGAGCCCTGGTCCGGGAAGATCCCACATGCCGTGGAGCAACTAATAAGCCCATGCGCCACAACTACTGAGCAGGCACTCTAGAGCCCGTGAGCCACAACTACTGAGCCCGTGTGCCACAACTACTGAAGCCCGCAACAAGAGAAGCCACCGCAATGAGAAGCCTGCACACCGCAACGAAGAGTAGCCCCCACTCACTGCAACTAGAGAAAGCCTGTGCGCAGCAACGAAGACCCAACGCAGCCAAAAATATAAATAAAAGAATTTATATATTAAAAAAAGACATAATCTAAGGCGTGTTTGGTCACATTAAGATAACCCAGACCTTTGAGATAAGTCTGATATAAGTAATGAGCTTAAAGTAAAATTCAGAGGACAGTGTGTTGCAAACTATGTCAGAATGGCATAGCAGGGCGGTCATTTTAAAATCTAGTTTAAAAGAATCTCATCAAATTTATAGATGATTTTATTTGCATATTTTAAACCTGATTGTTATCTATTTATGGAAGTTTATAAAGAGTTATCATTCTAATTTCCTGAGCTACAATTTAAGAGACAATAAAACAACTGTTACTCTTTAAAACCCTTAAAACCTTTGATCAGTGCCCATCATTTCTATAATTTTCCTCTATGCAAGATACTTATTTCTCTGTGTTTTAAATATTATTACTTTTTCCTTCACTCAAGAAATATTTATAGAATGTTTACTATTGCCAGGCACTGTTCCAAATGCTGGAGATAAAGCAGAAAGGACTCGATTCCTGTATATCACTGATTTCAAAATGCACATTTTCTCACATTTTAACACCTCTGAAATTAGCCTGTGTCTCACAATCTATTATGTGTCATAACATGGTTGACAGAAGTTTCTCTTTCTCAATGGAACACAGCATTGTGGTCCATCTCACAATTGACAGCATCTTATAATTGTCGAAATAGAGTGTAATGGTACAATTATGCATATATATGTTGGTGTGCCTAAGAAGCTATTTCATATTTATTTATGAAGAAAATTGAGATAATTCTTCCAAGAAACTCATTTTTGTGCCTCTGGGGGGGAAAAATGGCTCTACTCTAGAATGCTCTGTGTGCTCTTGGTAGTTGTAAATTGAGAGAAAAAAAATTTTTTTAAATAGTGGATAAAATGGGATTCAGAAGGATGTAAATACTAAACTTTCCTCTATTTCTTCCTTCATTATGCATGAGAGGCTTTTAAGATAGCTTAATCATCTCAGTGTTTGTATTATGTAGGATGTTGGTAATGGGTATCTAAATATCTTATATTACTGGTTTTTTCCTTCATGTTTTATTCTGTGACAAAAATCGATTTAATTACTTTATAATATCGCTATAAGTAAATCCAATTATGAAAGTCTGGATTATTCACGAAAGTTAAATTAGAAGGTGATTCTTCCCTTTGAACATGGAATTACCATAGAATTTGCTCAAAAGGGACATTTAAAATCAACTTTGATTCACAGAAATTCAGGTTGCATGCAGTTTTCAAAGGTTGCCTGTCATGTAAAATGAGATACACCTGCATTGATGAGGTACACCTGCATTGTTGAGCTGAGTCAACAGAATCCAGCTAACTGTACTCACACGCATAGTATGCTACGTATGTGTATATTTAAACATTATTCAGAAGAGCCACCCCCTGGGAATTAGAATTTATCACTTATTGATTTTAAATAAATATTCGATTTCTCTGACTGTAAAAAGAAACATTTCCTCCATTGTATATGCAGAACAAGTCAGTACTAATTGTAGCATGTGACTTCAAGATTTTATAGGGCTATAGATTATTTATACTGTTTATTAAAGTTTATACTCTTTTAAGTGCATGAGTTTACAGTTTAAACAGTCATGAGCAAATACACTTCCAGATATTTCATGAACAATATTAACGGCCACCACATACAGAGTTTTGTAGTAGCACCCAGGAGGGACCTCCCTTTCAAATTTCCGGAGAAAATTTCCTCCAAGCAGAGACGTAGGTGATGCACAGGGACAGGGGAAACACGTTTGCAAAACCTAGATGTGTAGGAAAGACTGAACGAGGCTGGAAGGAGGAATTGTGAAAGGAATTGAGCAGGTACATCTGGGCCAGATCATGAAATGCCCTCTTAGCTGTGAGGAGTAGTTGGCCTTTGCTTCTAAGGGCTC
Organism: Neophocaena asiaeorientalis asiaeorientalis; assembly: GCF_003031525.2. Classification (NCBI taxonomy): domain Eukaryota; kingdom Metazoa; phylum Chordata; class Mammalia; order Artiodactyla; family Phocoenidae; genus Neophocaena; species Neophocaena asiaeorientalis. The sequence continues at coordinate 10,026,385 of NW_020173116.1, read as the reverse complement.
AGCCATCAAAGTTTCTCCAGTAGGGGAAAGACGTGATGAGATGGTGCTTTGGAAAGATCACTACAGCTGCAGTGAGAGAACCCACTGGAGTCAGACAGGATGCTGGGACACGTGCCGGGAGGCGAGTGCTGCAGTCAGATTAGAAGGAATGGAAGCCGGAGCAGACTAGATACTTCAGGGATAGAGAGGAGTGTGCAGAGATCAGAGGTCTTCAGGAAGAGTTTGTAATGCATCAGTTGTGGGGTAAAATGAGGGCAGAAGTTGAGGCTGACTCCCGTGTCCCCAGATTGGGCAGCCAGAAGGATGGCGGTGCCATTCCTTGAGAAAGTGAATACATGAAGAAAAGCAGGTTAGGGCAGGGGACCAAGATGAACCAAGTGGAGATGTTCCATTGGCCATAGAGTCAGCAGGGTTTTGTAGCACCTGTCGGAGACTGGGAGAGGTCTGGATGGAGAAACACAGGTGGCTTCACAGCCCATGCATCAGGACAGAGCCCATTCTGCTGGGTTACGTTTAGATTTTCTCCAGCTGGGCTACATAACTCACGTGTAGATGGTATACTGGGAGAGGAAGAGAAGCCTGCACTGATTTGTCATAATGCATTAGGAAGGCAAGTCCAGGATGCCTCACAAGGACTTAGGGGGACAGAGTTGGGAGGGTGGAGAAGAGAGAAGAAAGCCCCCATCCAAGAAAACCTTCCCTATTTCTTTAGTGCCATCACACCAGGGAGATTTATTACAGTAAATTCATAGCTGGATGGCATGCGTGCACACACCCATGCATACACACACACGCATGCGTACTCACACATGCATGCACACACGCATCCTGTTACTTCAAATGACAAGGAGGGTTGCTGCCATCGGACGGGGGCGTGCATTTCTGTAAGCCTGGGGCTAATCCCCTACTTTCAGCTCGTTAGGAGATGGAAACTGAAGAGCATTGTACACTCTGCGGACTCTTTCTAGTGACCTGCCATCACGAGAATGTGCCAGACCTATTTCGTGGAGAGCGTCCAAGGCTTCCAGACAGCCGCTCATCGAGGGCCTTTCCCCCTCTGACTGTACCCATGGCTACCACTCTTTTCCTGCCCGGGATAGCTTTCGCAGCTGTTCGAACCACACTGCCAACATCCTGTGACCCTCAGAGAACCCCAGGCCTGGTCTGGCCACCCAGACACTTGCCGTCAGTAAATAGCATTGTATGCGGTACCCACTGTGTCGTGCTGGGCATTGCACCAGCCCCCCGGGAGAGATGCTCCTTTTAGCTGCCTCACCAAATGCTGAACAGGCTTTTCTCCAACAGGACCATGAAAAGTGTCTTTTTAGGCAGGGGTCTTCAAAGGCAACCGTGGTCTGTGTGAAGGAAAGGAGAAAAATCAGGCATTCCTGAAGGGGTCTTGGTACTTAATGAGGAGAGAACCAGAGCAGGCTTGAATCTGAGAGATTTGGATTGGAAAAATTTTAAAGTTGGAGAGCCCTTTCCGAGGTCACCTAAAGCAAGTTCATGATCGTTTAGCAGTCTACGCGTCCTCAGAGCTGTGCGTCTCCCTGGGGGATGGGGATTTGACTGAAGTCATGATTGGGGCTGAAATGACTGTATCAACATGTGTACTTTCATCATCATCATTTTGTTCCATCACAAGATGGTAATGCTGTCTTCACACAACTGCAGTAAAATCTTCTGGCCAGTGTAAGTTCTCATGGTAAGCTATAGCCTCTTCACAGCGTTCCCACTTTTCCTGCACTTGAATTAAAATTCCTTAGGAGCTTAATATCCTCTTAAAGCCACCGTGGTGTGGTTTCCCCATGGCCTTGCATTGAAATCTTCATGGGATCATTGTGGTGCAGTTAAGTGGTTACTGGTACAGCCTGGTTTAACAGTAAAGCCCTAAAAAGCCCTCAGAGTATGTCCCATTCTGGTTTTTTTTTTAATATATAAATAAGTTCTGCCATTTCCAAACATACCTTCAAAATATCCAGAGACATTTCTCTACCTTAGAGACCCTAGTAGTTACTTTCTGATTAAATGGGAAAACAAAACCAAACAGAGCTTTGCTTTACTTGCATTTCTGTTTCATGAGGACTTGACTTGTGGCCCCTCTTCTCCCTGGCCCTGTGGCTCAGATTTTCACTTGGGCCCACGTGGATGATGGAGAGCAGATGAAAACTGACGTTTCTACGTAGGGAGCCATTATTAAAACTGCTAAAACGTTAAGCCAATTGCGTGTCTTTCAGAAAGCAGAATTGCCTGTTCTTTCTTCCTTCCACTCCTTATGTCAGCAATATTTCTTCCGTGATAACATTTATGTATCAAAGTTTATGCTACTTTGGCTTTTTATAAAATACCAGTGAAGATAAATGGATCGATTGACCCCAGCAGCAGTTTATCCCTTTAGTCACACTTCAGTGGCGAAATCAATAACCTTCTGAAATATTTGATATTGCAGCCGTTCCAGTAAATAGTGACATTCCTGAGCAATGTGCAAGGGGAACTAAAATTTATTATCAACTTAGATTTTTTAGTACCAGTATTGATTTTCCCGGCAACGCTTGTGAATTTTTATTTATTGGTAGCTGAGCAAGTGACCTTTGTTTCAGAAAACTGCAGTTTCAATTTGCCGGGATTAGGGGAGTTGGAAGGACATGTGTATATTAGTGAATGTGGGGTGAAAGACAGAAAAGAAACCATGAAGAGGGCTTTTTTTTGTGTTCAGTACTCAACCTTCTGCGTTCTTTTTTGTGTTGCCAAACCCAGACATTCCAAAGCCACAGGACTTCTTAAAGACAACCTCGTGCTGAGCCCTGTGAGATGGGTTCTAGAGGAGATGGTGTTTGCACTGGCCTTGGATTTGAAGGTGTGAGGAGAGACATGAGAGAAGAGAGGAGCTGAGAACAGGAAGCAGGAAAGGGGCTGGGATACTGGTGAAGGAAGAGTTAGGGACAAGAAGGGAGGGATGCAGCCCTGCTGGAGCAGGGGCAGCAATGGACGTGACATTGGCCAACAAGAGGGTGCCCGTGAGCAGGACCTTGGATTTTAGGCCTGGAGGCAGTGGGAGCTGTTGTAGAATTTTAAGCTGAGATGAAAATGTATTTTTTTTCTCATCACACGTGTTGTTTATTATTAAGATTGGGGAAAGAAACGTGGAAACTTTGCACACTCTGTTCCAGGATTCAAAATATAATGAAGTCGTTGCAATTTCCTAAAAGTAAAACTATGATTTGGAGGGCCCACATGTTTAACAGATATAGCAAATTCAGAAAAATATATAAATCATGACTATATAGCTTGCTACAGTTTTACTAAGTAAACAAGCCCATGTAATCAGCACCCAGATCTAAAAATAGGACAGAACCGATAACCTCCACGCTGCCTTCATGCCCTCCCCAAAGGTAACCATTATTCTGTCCCCATTAATTATTTTTCTAATTTGGAAATACAGACTGTGCTCTCTTTTTATCTTGCTTCTTTAGCTGACATTAGGTATGTAAGATTCATCATGTTGTCACGTGTAGTGGTAATTAATGCATTTTCCCTGCTTTTAATATTCCAAAAATGTATTATTGAAAGCTCGGTCTGGGAGTAGGAGATGGGCAGAGTAGACACGGAAGAGGCGTCAAGGGAATGAAGCTGCAGGTCTGAGGCAACGTTTGGGGCTTGAAAGTGTTGGCGCAGGCAAGAGCAAGTGCTGGACTGAGGGTAAGACAAGTGATCGGATTCCCCCAGGGGAGAAGAGGAGACGTTGTCCAAGATGCAGTTGCTTACGGAAGTGCTCTTCCAGATCATGAGCTTGCTCTTGGGGTTGGAGATGACAGTTTCTCCCGCGTGGGGTCATGGAGCCCTGTGGTGTGTCGCAAGCCAGGGCTTTGGAATCTGAGGGTGGTGCGAGAATGCCGGCCTAGAGCCGCGCTCTGTGCCTCCGTGTCCTGGTATGCGTGAAGATTAAATGAGATGATTCAGTGGCAGCACTGAGCACCATGCTGGGCACAGAGTAGACGCCGCTCGATACATGTGAATAGTTGTTACTTTGAAGTTATATATGGGAAAATATTACGTCTCAGGAAAGCTGAAACAAAAGCTAAGGGGAGTAGCTAGTGGGAAGCAGCCACATAGCACAGGGACATCAGCTCGGTGCTTTGTGACCACCTAGAGGGGTGGGATAGGGAGGCTGGGAGAGAAGGGCAAGAGGGAGGAGATATGGGGATATATGTATATGTATAGCTGATTCACTTTGTTATAAAGCAGAAACTAACACACCACTGTAAAGCAATTATGCTCCAATAAAGATGTTAAAAAGAAAAAAAAGCTAAGGGGGGGAGGGGAGGCGGGAACAGGGGGTGGAGATTCCTTTTCAAGACAAAATAAATGACTAAAAATTAACTCAAGTATATATGCTTACGATCTAATTTGTCTTTTATTCGTTGCTGAAATACAGTCTTATTCAGTAGTTCTCTACCCCAGGTGTAGATGAACTGTTTTGCAAATACAATCTATAATTTTTAAAGAAATGATTTACTTTTGTTTGTTATTTGTCACTGTTTTTTCAATTGTACTGTGAAATTTTATTCAAAAATGGAAAAATCGTTGGTCACTTTATCTGCCAAAGTTAAATGAAACAGATATTTCTTAAAAGAATCAATAGAAAGGTGAATTCAGCTAATTTACCATGATAGGTATGACCACCATTTTAAGACAACAGAGATCAACATTTAACATGGGGATGACAGCACAGATTTCTCTCTGCAACCACATTTCTTAGCTAACAGGATGGGAGAGAATCCACTTTTGTCTGGGTTCTGCTTATAACTTTATAATGTCCTCAGTGGGAATTGCAGAGAGGGTTGGAAATAGAAAAGTCTTAAGACTTGTTGACCCAGCTTATCAGATGAGGTCTCCAGGATATTTCAGAAGTTAGTCATTTGAGAGGCTTCGTTTTCTTCTTATCATTTCACGATTGATGTGTTTTTACCAAACTGGCAGATCATCATTCTGCTTTGTGGTTCAGGGGCTCTTAAATGAGTCATATTCATTTGCTATGTCTATATCACTTTTTTTTTAACTAAATATTTCAATTCAGTGTTTACTGGAATTTGCCAACTATGTGTTCATCCCTAGTCTGGACAAATAAAAAGGCATAAGATGTGTAAAACTATAAAATAATGATATAACAAAGTAAATGAGTAAAGACTAAAGGGAGTGGTATAGACAGTCAGCACTCCAGAAGCGGAAGGAACTTAGAAACGGGCCCTGAATCATCAGAAAAGGCTTCACAAAGGGAAAGAAGGTGGGCTCTGAGGAGGCAGGTGAGTGTGGACAGCGGGACTCATTCATCCCTGAGTTTCTCATGAGAATCTGTTGGAATGGCTTGTGGGGGTGGGCAGGCAGGGAGGGAGGCAGGAACAGGGGTGGAGTTTGCTTTTTAAGACACAGTAAATCAGTTGCACGTGACTAAAAATTATATTAAGTATGCATGCTTACAATCCAGTTTGTCTTTTATTCGTTGCTGAAGTAAAAATTCTGAAATGCAGTTTAAATGTTGGTGTTTGTTGTCCTAAAATGGTGATCATACCTATGGTAAATTAGTTGAATTCACCTTTCTATTGATTTTGTAAGAAATATCTGTTTCATTTAACTTTGGCAGATAAAGTGACCAACCACTTTTCCGTTTTTGAATAAACCTTCACAGTACAATTGAAAAAATAATGAAAAAAAAAACCAAAGTAAATCATTTCTGCGACTTCCCTGGTGGCTGCAGTGGTTAGGAATCTACCTGCCATTGCAGGGGACACGGGTATGAGCCCTGGTCCAGGAAGATTCCACATGCCACGGAGCAACTAAGCCCGTATGCCACAACTACTGAACCTGCGCTCTAGAGCCCGCGAGCCACAACTACTGAGCCCGCATGCCATAACTACTGAAGCCTGCGCGCCTGCAGCCTGTGCCCTGCAACAGAGAAATCACCGCAATGAGAAGGCCACGCACCTCAACGAAGAGTAGCCCCTGCTCGACACAAATAGAGAAAGCCCACGTGCAGCAATGAAGCAATGTAGCCAAAAACAAACTCTCTCAACCACTGCGCCACCAGGGAAGCCCAAGAATGTATTTTTGACAGGGAAAAAAATGACCAAATGAAATATCTTGACTAGCAAATTTAAAGCACCTTGACTTAATTCTGATTCACTTCAGGTGGAAACTTCTGGCAGGTTCTCGGGTCAAGCTTTGTGCAGAAAACATCAAGTACTGACCCAGGAAAATTATTCTAGAACCAGAGACGCTTGCAAAAGTAGCAGGAGTGACATTTTGGGAAGGTGGCTACAGCAGGAAGTAGGTCAGCATGGGCTTTTGTCTGTTTCTGAAATTTGGGGATAATAGGTGAGCACTTTAGATGATGTTGATGGGAAGTTCCCTGAACTGATAATAACAGTTTCATATAAACTTATAATATCATATATGTGCTGTATTTATTATATAACCAACTTGGGGCTTCCTACCTGTTTATTCAAGAAACTTAAGGTGAACAGTTTTCTTGAGTTTTCTATGGCCAGATGATTTCTTATCTGGCCATAGATGTTCAGATTTAGTTTAAAAAAAAAAAGAAGAAGAAGAAGGGGAGGATGAGGAGGAAAAAATGGAGGAGGGAGAGGTGGAGAAAAAAGAAAAAGAAAAGAGACAGCCTTTTTACAGTATAGAAACAGCTACTAAGTGTGTACAGATATGGTTTATTTTTTTATTTTTTATTTTTTTTTAGATATGGTTTATTATTTTAATCAATTTGCTTTAAATCACTTCCACCAAGTCCCTGATGTGCTGCTCTTTTTCATCAGCACAGACAGAGCACACAGCCCAGACCTTTATTAGAGGGGGCACCAAGGCGAGTGGGTTCTTCATGCCAGTGTCAGAGGTCAGGCTTTACTGGGGATGAGGGTCCTCTCAGCAGTGAGCTGCGTGTCCTCTGTAAAACTGACTTCAAGGGTTATGTGAATAGGGGCAATTAAATAATATATAAGTGAAGGCTATCATCCTTATTCCACAAGAATATCTTTGTGCTTTAGCCTCTCTGAATTTCAACATGTCATATTTTTAAAATCAAAGACGTGTTTCTACACTGTGTTATTGAAATACAGTTCAGCTTCAAAAACACATTTAAATTTATTTCTATATCAGTTTTCTTCTCAAGTGTGGGGAAGTGCTCTGTTGGTGGCATTGTAAACTGGCATTGTCTTTTCAGAGTGCAATTTGGCAATATCTGCCAGAATTTGCAAGCACAAGCCCTTTAGCCTGGCAGTTTCATTCCTAAGAACGTTTCCAGCAGAACTACACACACATGTGCATCAGGAACTAGTAATTGAGAAAAAACTGTCAACAACCTGAATGCTTTCCTCCTGTAGGGAAGAAGTTAAATTGTGGTATAAAAATATTGTGGATTATCATATGTCAGTTACACAAAAATGGTGCAAATCTACATATGCTGAATATAGCAAATCTATGTATCTATCTGTAATTGATGAAAGAACTTCAGAAATGTTAAAAAGCAGTTGTAAAACCAATATATAGCCTGATCCTACTTTTATTTTTAAATAGTGACACACAACACTTAATAATTGGTTATTTGTGGAGAGAGGTGCAGACTGGTGCAAAAGTAAAGGGGATTTACATTTTTAAATCTATGTACTTTCGTGCATTGTGAAGTTTTTTAAAAGCATGTGCTTTTATGTATTATGTAATTAAGCTTGCAAAAAATATTTTCATGGCATTTATCAGAAAAATTGCCAAACAATCGAAATGCTAAGTACCAGACATGGTCCTTCTTTTTTTCCTTTTTATGTTCCTTCCTTCATAAGTAAGTGATTTTTCAAGTTTAAATAATATTAAGCAAAAACTATACAATAAAATTCCACTCCCACCTTTGTCCTCATCTCTCCTGTTCTGTCCCCCAGCACTCTGATAGCTGTATTTATTATCTTGTGTTGTGTCTCCTTCTAAAGTTTTCTTTAAGCAGATGCAATCACATAGGAATAAATATTCTCCTTATTTGTTTTTGTCCTCCTCCTTTTTTTCCCTTATTTTTTTATTTTTATTTTTTTACGAAAGATGCCATATCAGTGTGCATTTTCCCTTCCTTGTTTTTCTTTTTTCTCACTCACCAATTTGACTTGGACATCTCTCTCTAGAAGTTTCCTCATCACCTTATGCAGCTGCATGGTGTTTCATTGTATGGGTGGGTTATGACTTTTCTAAGCACTTTATATGGAACATCTCAATTAGTCCTGTTATTAGCCCTTTTTATAGATAAGGACCCTCTGTAGTTCAGAGAGGAAGAGGCTTACAGATGAGAAAGTGGCAGAACAGGGTATAAACTCAGATAGTCTAAACCTAGATTTAGTTTTGAATCCCTTAAATAGTAATAGATAAAAAAATTCAAGTCAAAATCTGAAGATAATGATAAAAGTAGTTAGCAGTTTCTGGATCTTTCTGCCTCATTCCTCTGTCTTAATTTATGAAATCAAATAGTGTTCATTGATGCTCTTCCTCAGCCCATAAAGCTGTCAGTGTTCTTCTGCTCAGGCTGCTGTGACAAAATGCCAGAAACATAGACGGGTGGTTTAAACCACAGACATTTATATCCGCAAGTTTCTGGAGGCTAGAAGACCTAGATTAGGGTGTTTGTTTGCATGGTTGGGTTTTGGTGAGGGCCCTCTTCCTGGCTCGTAGACTGTCTCCTTCTCACTGTGTCCTCACGTGGTGAAGGGAGGGCAAGCAAGCTCTCTGGTGTCTCTTCTTCAAAGGGCACTAATCCTTTGACGAGGGCCCCACCCTCACGACCTCATCTAACCATAATTACCTCCTAAAGTCCCTACTTCCAAATACAGTCACATCAGGGGTTAGGGCTTTGAAATATAAACTTGGGAGACAAACATTCAGTCCATAGCACTGTCCAAAAAGAGACTGTCAAAGTCCAGTCAGTCAGTAACATTTATTAAATACTTTCTTTGTGTAGCATACTCTGAAGTGCTTCAGATATATTCTTAAGAGAAATTTTTCCTGTTGTGAGAGGTGTTGAGAAGGTCTGATCATCTTCATCCTGAAAAGAAAGCTAGACTGTACCAGGGAACAGACAGGCCCAGCCATGGTTAACAAAATGGTTTACTCGGATTAAAAAAAAAAAAAAAATTGAGGGGGAGGGCCAAAGCTGGTTCACTCTATGATGTCTGTCCAGATGGTGGCAGTGGCGTTTCTCTTCTTCATGGTTCACAGAACGGTCTGTGTAAGTCTCAGGGTGATGAGAATTAGGTGACCATGTCCTTTTTCTTGCCCATGATGGAGCATCACTCCCTCCTGCCCTCCCCCACAAATCCACACCTTCCCTCTGTGCTGCTCTAGGATGAGAGGTCATAGTGTTGAATGCTGAGCCCCACAGCATTGGAGGTAATCCGACAGTTATTCGCCATGTTATTGATCTCACAGATTCTCTTCCGTCCTCAGTTTGTTGATGTGGATGTGTTACTGACCAGGGTTCTTGGACTCCTTAATTAATAGTAATTGATAAGAGGCCAGATAAGAAAATCAGGCAAGGCTTTATTGGAACTTATGCTGCAGCACGAGGGAATGAAAATGAGTAACAGATTCCCTTGCTCGCTCCCTGAGGAGGGGAGGGAATGCTGGTCCCTTATGTGGGGTGAGGGTTAGGGTGGGTCCAGGGGTCAGGCCGGAGGGGTGGCTTAGGTGGTCTGCCCACCCGCTTGGTGGTGTCAGGTACAGGGATCATGTGGAGGACCCTGCTTTTGCTCCGACAACTCAGAAGCGGCAGTTGGGTTTTTGGTGTTTTTGTATCTTGTTGTTCATAATTTGCCCCAACTGCACAGGCCTGTAGTTATTTTTAGTCCCTTATAGTTTCTTTGTGTTTTGTTCCTCAAGGAGATGTTTGTCCAGGTACAAGCACTGCAGCAAAGGGTCCTGGGTCCCAGGTCCCAGCCTGTCTCAGATGGAAGGAACACACAGGCCTTAGGAAGAATTGGGTGGGAAAAGAGGATGACAAATGATGACTAAACTAACGGGGGACAGATCATGGCACTTAGGCTCTGTTGCCTCCTTATTGTGACATCCGAATAATGTTTTATTAGGACCTGTGAGTCTAGGAGTCCCTCCAAGGAGACTTACATGAATAACATCAAATAATATAGAATTTCCTTTTCCACATTCTAAAACAATTTATATTTGAGAATGTGTCTACTTTGGTAATAGTATCCTAGTTTTAAGTTGTCTAGACTAATGTATTGTACCTGAAATTTGTGTTAAATTGCCCAGGTAGCCCTAAAAGGAGAACTTGTTCTGAGTCTCAGGAGAATTGACTTCCAGACCTTGTTGGTGCTCTTGACAGATATTCCTGAAACTCCATATGAAATCTGCCCTGTATTTGAATATTCTCACCTTCTTTATAACCATGGGATCATACACTGCAACATTATAGGTATCAAGTGCTGCAGTGAACATCTGAGGTGTGATAAAACATTGGTGGTTACACCAGATCCTTAGAGAAATAAGAAATAGGCAAGTAATTTAAAATGTTTTCAAGTTACCAAGACATGGCTTTAGAGAAGTCTTCTCAGGGAGAAGGGAGGAACCATTTTCTGCAGGCAGACGATGTTGAAAGAATATTCCAAACAGAGAGGAGAGTGGCTTAAGGAAAGTGATCCCAAAGAACCTAGATCATTGAATTAAGATAACTACTGTATGAAAATCACTAAGTGTGAATGTCAACCTCTAATGTTCTTCAGGTAATTCTATAAATAAAAGGGGAGCAGAACAGAACAGGAGTTGGCAAACTTTTTTCTGTGAAGGGCCAGATAATAAATATTTAAGGCTTTGTGGATCATCTGGTCTTTGCTGCAGACATTGAACTCTGCCATGGTAGAGTAGCATGAAAGCAGTCATGGACAGTGCATAAACGAATGAGTATGCTTGTGTTCCAGTAAAACTTTATTCGTACAAACAGGTGGTGGGCCGGATTTGACCCCTGAATCATAGTTTGTGATACAGAAGACCAGTTAAAAGAGTGAAGTTATATTGTGTTTTCAATCTCTTAGTCTCATAACTATTTAAAATCACGCTAGACATCATAACGTATACTGTACAGTGAGATTTGTCCCATAACTGTACATTTATTTTTCTGACTCCCAGTGGGTGATGTTCTGAAACTTACGAGAATATGATGGCATTTTGGAGGCACTGATTTAGTGCTGAACCTGACCACGGAGTTTTTAATTTATAGTTTTTGAAATCTAGCAACCAGTACACTTACAAAACTTGCAGATTCCAAGGGTCTTTGTGTTTAAACTTTATACTGTATCTTGTTTTCAGTGACTTTTACAGGTACAGCCCTTCTTGCTAGGGAACTGAAGTTCTGATAGTTAAAAACAGATTTTAAAAGTTAAAAACAACATCAACAATTACTGAGCGTTTACTGTGCGCCAGGCATTCCCGTAAGTGCTTAAATTTACTCATACAGCAACCCTATATGTTAGGAGAGGTAATCCTCATTTTACATATGGGAAAACTGAGGCTAAGTAAATCACCCGATGTCTCTGTTACCAAGATTCAAATCTGGCAGCCTGGCCCCAGAGCCTGTCTGTCTCAATGGCTGCCCTGATCCGCTCCGTTTAAATTGAGCCTATAAATACTACTATTAGCAGCTTATTAAAGTAGACCCTTCCATTCTGAGAATCACACCCTTCCATTCTGAGAATCACGCCCTTTCACAAAGAGATGTGTATGTTTTTAGTATAGAATAAAAGACTTGAAAGGTCAGAGACCTTTCCGTCTGCTCTAATTCAAGTCACAGAATTCGGAAGTAAGGAGAATAAGGGCCAGCCCAGGACAGGAACCTGCCCAGGTAGTCAGGGAATGACGGCACTAAAAGGAGAACTTGGTCTCCTGACCCCTAGATCTTGTCAGTGCTCTCGACAGACATTCCAGAAACTGCATTTGGCACCTCCCTGTATTTGAATATTCTCTCCTCCTGTGCAGTAGTTGGCAGCATCTCCTACAGCATTGAAGGTATCAAATCCTGCACAGGCAGTGAGCAGAGCCCTTGGCCCGTTCCTTCAGGGACCTCTGAAGCCACCCTCCAAGCTGGTGTGATGGACATGGGAATATGAGATGAAGGAGCCCAGATTTGGGAGCTGGCCGACTCAGGCAGGGCCTTTTAGAACTCCAAGCCCTCAGGCCTGCTTCTTTTAGAGGTCCCCCCCACCCTGTCCTATCGAACCTATTAAAATAGACCCACATCCTACATTGAATATGACATTTTATTTTTTTAATATTTTAAAAATTTTGAAAGAGCCTTTGTAATTTTGCTTTTGAAGTTTGAATGTAATTCATTTAATTTACAATTGCTTTCTGTGTAATCATCAGGCCAACTCAGGAATTCATGGGAAGTGAAAAAACACTAAGCTATACAATTATTTTCAAGTGTAGTGGATTTTTAAAATGAATACTAAATACGTATAACGATAAAAATGACCTCATGTTTTTGGACATTTAATTAAACATTTATTAATTTTGACAGCTTTCTCTTTTTATTTTGGAGCCCATATATTTTCCTTCTTCAGCTCCCAAATATTTGTGTGGGACCTTAAAATCTGGTTAACTTTAAGCCCAGTGCCTGAGAGATAGAATGGTCCCAGACCTGGATAGGAATCCTGGCTCCACCACCTGCAAGCTGTGTGACATTGGGAATGGTACTTTCAAACTCTGAACCTCAGTGTCTTTGTCTGTAAAATGGGGCTAATATGCCTCCCCCAATGAGATCACATATGCTTTCTTGGTGTTGGGTGAGACATTCACTTCTGACTGTCCTCCATTTGTCCCAGGGATCAGGGTGGGAAGTTCAGTAGCCCTCCCAGCCCACACCTGAAGCAGGAGTGAGAGAGGTCTTTCTTCCCCAGCCTCAGCATCCCAACAGCTGGGTAGGACTTTGGGTGGGCCTTTGGCTGCCTTTGCTGCAGGCTGTGACATTCTTGCCTGTCTGCTACTCCTTCCCTCCTGTATTAGTTACATCTTTTTATTCTCTGTTTCTGATGCTTTGACATCTTGGGGCCTGGCTGACCCTGGAGGGACTGCCCCTCCCAGGGCTGGCTGATTGCTGGGAATGCACCTTTCATATACAAACTAACTAATCCAGGGTCCACACCCTCAGCTACCTCCTTTTTCAGGCTACTGTCCACCTGCCCTAATCACCCCAGGTACCAGACAATTAGGGACAGCCTCTGTGCCCCAGAGCCCACTGAAATTACTCAAATTAGCTAATCCTAAACCTGCCTATCCTGCTCTCGCCCATTCCTTCCCTTGGAAACCACACTAAAGGCTCTTGCCCACATTTCCCCCTCGCTCTGTCTGTCTCCTGACCAGCCCTGGTGAGTCCCTGTGTGGCCCCCATGGTGTGCTGTGTCCCCTCCTCTTGGGATCTGTGAGTAACAAACTATATTTTCAGTGGCAATTGTCTTCTGATCTGTTGTCTCCTGTCACCTTACCTGAATAATAATAAAACCCACATTGAAAAGACACCAGCCCTGGGGGGAAGGCAGGCCCCAGTGAGCAAGGAAACGTACTGCCAGTCTGCATGGGTCCCATGATGGAGGTGGGGAAGATGCAGCCAGCAGGCCCTCGATCCTGCACCTGGTAGGCCCAGGGCATGCAGAGGTCCCTTCTACCCAGACAGAATCGGAACACACCAAAGCCCGTCTCGGACACCCCTGCTGCTTGAAGGACGTGTGAGGGAGGGGCAGCAAGCATCAGCTTGTGAGAACATGGTGGTTGTAAGAAAGTGCCGGATTCATAGCAGTCACACGTGCCTTCCTGCTCCAGCTCTGCCGCCCGCCCTGACTGACCGTGAACATTCATCTTCCTGGCCAGGCGTGGTGACAGCCCGAAGACAGGGCTTGCTTTGTCTGTGTCTCAATTGAAAATGAGGCGCCAATACAAGTAACTTAATCAAGTGTTAAAAGTTTATCTCTTCTGCTTCCTCTCCATTCTTTTTTTTGCATTTCTGATTAATTTTCCATTGAAAATCAATACTAAAAATAAATGATTAGAAGCAAAACATGTAAATGTGTAAAGCTAGTTAGGAAAACCGTGAGCCTGTACCTAATGGCAAACCTCTCAGTCCCCTACATTGTGTAGAACTTGGAAAGTACTACCTGGTTGCTGCCTTTCTGGGTGGGAGAGGCCCCAGCAGTTTTCTGGGATGTTCACAGGACACCGTGGACTTAGCCCGTGTTCCCATGCCTTCTCTCCTCACACTAACACAGAATATCTAGCAGGGGTCCAGGGAGGCCGCTCTGAGAATAAGTCCAAACTAGAAGCCCAGCTCATTCAGAACTTGCCAGTGGACCAGCAGAAGGATCCTTGTGTTTTTCAGTGGATGAGGCAGGGGTGAATTCACCATTAAATTAATCAAGCTTAAATTTCAGGGCTTCTGATTACATTGTCCTCTTACAAGGCCCTGTACCTAATTTTGTATTCTTAACTTTGCATTTTTTTCCTTAAGAGATAGCTTCTAGGGCCCACAAAACCCACGTCTGCCCCTGAGAAAGGGGTATGTGGGTGTTATGTGCTGTTTTCACTCCTTTCATATAAATCTGTCATGATTAGAGCACATGTTAAGACAGGTGTCAACATCATTCATAAATAATGGCACCGGTACCGCTGCTAATAAATGGACCTCGAATATGTTATTCATAACATCTTAAAGGACTTGTATTGAAACCTTTTGCTTTACTTTGCAAGATTCAGATCTGTTTGAAATCTTTGTAGACTATGAGAAAAAGAAAGAATTGATAAATCAGTGTTTTTCATTCTAGGCAATACATCTGTCCTTCTTCTAGGTTTTAAACCTAAACATGAATTTTTAAAGGCGTGAGGCACACAGTTGCATTATAATTTTTATGACAGTCAAATTAATTCTTTCATCTAGCACTTGAAACCAATAGAGATTGACAGTCCTATTTTCTTGCTTTAATGATGTGAACCTCATTGAAAATGAAGATTCTGGATGGTTAACTGATGCAGAGACTGCTATTGATTTAACTGTCTCGTTGGCTTCGTTGTTCAGCCCTCATTGGCCTCTTGGGCAGGGGGAGGCCCAACAATAGCATTGCTGACATTTCCTTGAAAAGATGCAATGCTTTGACAAAGACAGCTGCACACTTCAAAAAAGATACAGTTTGGATGTACATGCTTTAGTCTTTTCAGAAGTTACAAGTGATGGATTACAACACACAAAAGAGGTGTCCTGAAGTTACATCGAGTTAAATGTCCATCTGAAATACTTAAGAATAAAAGTCATTGCAGGATGGCGATTTTCAAAATTCACACCACTTATACAATTTTTAAAAAGAAATTGGCAAAGCAGGAAGCAATAACGGAAAAGCTAATAAATTTATCTACAAGCATGAGAGTAATTATAACATTTAATTTAAATAAACATTCCTGGTCTTGTAACTGTGAAATCCTGAATGCCATTCTGAATATGATGCAGAAAACGAAATGCTATTTTAAAGCGGGAAAGTTCAAACGTTATACATATGCTAAAGCTTCTATTTAATTGACAGTTTTTATTCACTTGAAATTTTATATAATGTCCTCAATGTCTGTGCTTAGTAGACAAGATCTCTTTAATTTATCCCAATACTTCCATTATCTTCTCTCTGATTCATTCTCAAAACATCAGTGCTGTTTTACTGTATTTAATTTTTGAGTTCCCGTCCCAGTACGTTATTGGGGATATACTTTTTCATCCCTTACTTTGGAATTATCTAAAGTATTCATATCAGGTTCATTACTAAAACATTCCGTGCAGAGTTTTGGCTGTGTATCACAGTGTTTGTGAAGTTATTAATATAACAATTGCTGAATTTGGTTACAAATAGTAAGTGCAGAGAGGTAGCTCTGAGAATCATGTGTGGTCATGGATATTTAGTAACTTGCCTGTTTGGAGTTGTTCAGACCCAGGCTGAAGCCTGTCTCCTTCCCTCGTGGTGGGGTGATCTGGACCAAGTTACCTGCCCTGTCAGGCCGCATTAACTCACCTGTGAATGGGGGGAAATAATACCTATCTCATAGGGATGTGATGAACGATTAATCCCCTGATGTATGGAAAGAGTTTAGCACGGTGTCTTTTACTACTACTCAATACTTGACAGCTGTATACACAGCTTTAATAATAAGGACAACAGTAATAAAAATTGTATATTTAGCGAATGCTAACCACGTTCCAGATACTGTATTATGAACTGGGACTTAAAAAAAAAGATAGAATAATTCCTAACATTGAAGCGATTATCTTTTGGGGGAAAGCACATATATTTAATGCTTTATTATTAATTGTAATATAATAACCGAGTTGTTGTTAATACACACTATGATAATTTGTGAGCAGGGATAACGTGTTGCTTAAAATAAATCAACTTCATCAAGGAAGCAGATGCTTAATTGACAAGCTCAGCGTTACCTTACCCTGAATAATCAGTTATAAAAGGGCTCAGAGTCCTGGATGATTTATTGTCTTTCGTACCCAAAGAGGAGCCTAATAACAAAGGTTTTCTTCACTCTAATTTTGTGTTTCCAGGACGTATTGTCAGGAAACAGTGTGTTTTTACCCCTTCTGGACTCAGACAGGTTCTCTGACTTGGGTCTGCGTTGCTAGTGGCTTAGACCTCTTACCTTGTGTTTCTAGAGATGGAGGCTAAATTGGACATGGCCGGGGCAGGGGTAGGGATGGCAGGTGACCACATTAGCTCAGCTGTCTTCCATCTGCACACCTGCTGCTCTTAGGAGCTCCGCCCCACCGAAGCCAGGAGGTGGCTGCCACCTGTGGGGAGAAACCAATGGTTCCACCCTTTCAAACACCAACAGGTGATAGGGGTTTCGGTAGATGAGCTAGTTCAACCATCCCATTAAAGAAAGTTGAGAGACAATGAGTGACAACATTTTACAAATTAGGACTTGAAATTTAATTGAGAGAAATCTACTATTTCCTAAAGTTGAAGTCACTATATTTTAAAGATTATTTTTCTAAATTAAAGTCCCTCTAAAAAGAAAATCTTTAAGAAAACAGCCCAAATTAATACAGTAAAATTTCTTCATGAATACTGTTGTTCTTTTTCCTGTCAAGAAATCAACAAATCACATGTTATAATATAATGGAATTTCTTCTGCAGCAACATTTTGATGTAATATACATCTGCCTTATTGTCACTGAGTTTTTTTCAATTTGGCTAATAAAATTTCTTCCATGGAGCATGGTATACAGACCCTTTTTTAAAGGACCTTAATCCAATGGACTTGAAGCTAAAATAGTCCAAAAGCAATTAGAAACTCTCCTGATGGCAAACTTGCATGCTTTGTGTTTGCCTGTCAGGGAGGGGACCGCAGGCCTGACATCATAGGAACATGTCCATCCTGTGTTAAGGAGGCTGTCTGACCTTGCATGTCCCTCCTTTGTTCCGGAAAAAACATTTTTCTTTAATGACTCTAGTGTACTAATTTTCATTTAGCCGTGGGGATCTTGGAGCATCCGTGTGTCAGGGTAGGATGAGACCAATCTGAAGAAAGGGTACCCTAGCAAGACCTGGCCGGGGGTCAGATGAGCATTCTCCCAATTTGGGAATGTGTGGGTGGAAAGTTAATGATAAGACCCAGCTAGCATGAGGCTGAGCACCCATCTCAGCATCACGTAAACCTTTCTGAAGTGGGAAAGAGATAATAAATCTGAAAGGCACAATAGAACTGAACAAAACGTGAACAGGGTTGGATATCAGGCAGAGAGGCATGTTTAAAGGAGATTTTAAAATGTATTTTGAGGATTTAAAAAAGAACCGCCCACCTGGTTCAGACCTTGTTCGGCCTCACCCGGATTCATCACCAAGAGTAAACTGGATCAATAAACTTTTGCTGTCTACATGTCCCCTGTTCCAGTATCTCCTGGCACATCTCCAGACAGTAGGGGATGAAGTAAAAATAGTTAATAACAGGTGAGCCTCCCTTGCTTATACTGTAGCAACAGAAGGGATACGGAGAAACCCAGATTCCAAGGCTGGCCCTGTCAGTATGATCTGCCCAGAAGTGAGATCTGCCCTCCAAATGACCTTGCTAAATGGCCCCAGTGAGTAGGTGAATTTCTCTCCCAGCCAGGAAGGGCAGATCCACCACCACCAAGTCAGTGATCACTGAAAAAGGACCCCAAAGTGTTCGGTACCTTTTACTGCCTCTGAAAATTACAAGGAGGCAAGGATGAAATTTTCAGGGCTTAAAAGGCCCCTGCACCCTCATCCAGAAAGCCAGCAACTACGAGGCACAAACACAATTTAGAACAGAGTACCTCTCTGAGACTCATTTTTCCTCAAATCGAAGGTGGGAACAGGAAAATAGTTTGGAGATGATTACATTTTCATTTAGTCCTTACTCTGGATAAGGCACTAGGTTATAGGTAGGCTATATGCCTTTCAGTACCAGTCACAGCTCCTGCCATTAGAGAGATTGTTCAGAAGGAAATGCCCAAATGAGCCAGACAGGAAAGCTTAGTGTGGGGCTG
Organism: Neophocaena asiaeorientalis asiaeorientalis; assembly: GCF_003031525.2. Lineage (NCBI taxonomy): Eukaryota > Metazoa > Chordata > Mammalia > Artiodactyla > Phocoenidae > Neophocaena > Neophocaena asiaeorientalis. The sequence continues at coordinate 10,007,796 of NW_020173116.1, read as the reverse complement.
CCGTGGGCTCTGTGGGCTCTAGATTTATCCTCTGGGTGTCAGGGAGCCGTTCAAAGTTGGTAAGCATGAAGAGCTAAGTGGTGAGTGCTGTGTTTTCAGATTAACCTAATAGTAGAGAATAGAGTTGTTTGGAAGGGGTGGGTGACAGACAAGCTTGTAGGGCATCATTTCTGGCTAAAGAATCCCCAGATGTGGGAAGACACATGGATTGTTCCAGGGACTGCCCTTGGCAGAGGGAAGAACTGGGGTTAGAGGGATGGTAAGAGAAGCAGACACGGTGAACCCAGCAATCCTTACACCAGGATGGCTCGCCTCTGGGCCCTGGCTTGTTGGCAGACAGCATAGCATACTTTGCTTTCAGTAAACATCTAACTTTGAAAATCTAGATTAGTGAACAAGCAAATATAGGACCAATTATTTGCTTTTCAGAATGGTTCCCTGCTTCAGGAGGAATTATAGTAAGAATTACTTTGTAGACCAAGCCCTCCACGTGTATTTAAAACTCGACGTCTGTTCCTCCGATATCCCACGCATTGGGTTAAAAAAGGGAACATTTATCCTGACTGCACACAGACCTCATCTCTTCATTGGGCTTGTTAAATAAATCAGTATAATCCCTGTTTGGTGATTACCTCGTGGAATAATCAAGCTGAGTTGTGTCTTCTTGATAAACCAGACCCCTTCAATGAAGAGTAAAATCCCAACCATTGTGGGTATAGCAAACTTTTATTAACTGCAGTGCTTCTTTCTTCCTGAAATGTGTAATCATTCCCTCTAGCCTGTTTTTATTTTTCCATATACCTAAAACTAAATTTTAGTCCCTTCCTGACTCAATTGATGGCTGTCCTTTGATTTTAGATTTAGGATGTTTCGGTTGAGAAGGAAAAAGCAGCCACCTTGAGGGTGAGAATGGGGGCACGTGATAAAAGAAAGGGCACGTTATTTTCCTTCTCTCCATGAAATCATGGTTTGCCAAAAGAAAAAAGACCTTTTGTGAAATGCGGTAGTTCTCTTCCAAATGAAATTGAAGGGTCACTCCGAAGATGAATGATTCTGAGATGTTAATTCAGAGGAGAATTTATTTTTAAAAGCTGAGATTTATTCTGAGCCAGAGGATTCTGAGTTCAGCTGGGGGACTAATGAAGCATGTATTTTATTTTGTGGAGTTCCTAGTGGGACTGTCAGTCATTTATAAAGGGCCCTGTTTGCAGGAATTTTAGATCTGGTTAAAACTCTATGCATTCAGACTGTGAGATCCTTCTTCACTGGGAATTTTCTCAGAAGACATTTATGGAGGAGCTTATTTCTTTTATACTTGACAGGTTTTGTGTGTGCGCGCTCTGTGTTTTTAAGAAGGTACCATATTGGTGTGAATTTATGTTATTGAAAGGTTGCAAAGGTTAAAAGGCACATTCTCCACAGTAGGGAACCTTCCCTTTCCTGGATTGGACATTGTTTTTCGTGCCTGGGGTCAAAAATAAACTAATCTATTGATATCCTAACCAATTACCTTCCCAGACTGTAGATAAGGTTAAATCCCACTTTAAAATACATCTGTCGATGTATACTTTCTTAGACTTAGATGTCTGTGTAGAATCATGCCTTGTTTTTCTTTGTCGAGAGTAGCGTTCACTTTATTGCTCAAACTGTATCCCTTCCCCATCTTGTCCCTTTTCTACCAGGACTTGTTAAGGCCTCATGGACACATGGCATTAACTTCCCCCTCACTCATTAGTGCGGTTCTTAGATCATAAACCAATCCATGGGCCCGTCAAAACGTGCATTATTAGGAAATTGATGGGCAAAAGTGAAATGGCCATGGCTTGAGCTCAGATGACAGAGTCTCTTTATGTGGCCAGGTGTCGTGTTGACAGTCTTGAGCCTTGCGTTGAATTCAGCTCCATCACGTTATAAAGAAAATTCTCTGGGACTTCCCTGGTGGCACAGTAGTTGGGAGTCCACCTGCCAACGCAGGGGACACGGGTTTGATCCCTGGTCTGGGAGGATCCAACGTGCCACGGAGCAACTAAGCCCGTGCGCCACAACTACTGAGCCTGCGCGCTAGAGCCTGCGAGCCACAGCTACTGAGCCCGCGTGCCACAACTACGGAGCCCACGCACCTAGAGCCTGTGTTCCGCAACAAGAGAAGCCACTGCAATGAGAAGCATGCGCACCACAATGAAGAGTAGCCCCTGCTCGCCGCAACTGGAGAAAGCCCATGCACAGCCACGAAGACCCAATGCAGCAAAAAGAAAAAAGAAAGAAAGAAGGAAAGAAAAGAAAAGAAAGGAAAGGAAGGAAGGAAAGAAAGAAAAGAAAGAAAAAAGAAAGAAAGAAAGAAAAGAAAAGAAAGAAAGGAAAGAAATAAAGGAAAGGAAGGAAGGAAAGAAAGAAAAGAAAGAAAGAAAATTCTCCATTAAAAATAACCCACAGGTTGTTCAGTGGAATATGCAGCCCGTACCGTGAGCCCCTACTTGTCATGATGCGCTCTTTCATCAGCCAAACCTTCAGAAGGGGATGGCGCTCAGCCAGAGGGGGGCCATCACTGGGCCTGGCCACTAGGTATGGAAGCTTCTCAGATGCAGCAATCCCCATGAACCAGACAGGCTTTGGGGGTGTCCCTCAAGCCAGGCAAGCGGTTGGTTCCTAGCCACTGCAAGAGCCCAGGCTTTCCTACGATGTTGCTTACGAGCTTACTTCTTTCCCAGCTGGATGGCTTCAAGCCGTCCCCCTGGGCTATCTCTTCAGCATTCTGACCTCATAAAATAGAAAGTCTCTAGAATACCTAGCTTGGTTAATGATAATTTATTCTGCAGATCGGGGCTGTAGAAACCCCCTTGCACAGATTAATGGCTGTTCCCTGGACATCAGGTAAACCTCAGCAGGGCAATTATTTGTATCTTCGTTTTATATACATTCACTCACGCACACGGAGCTGAGAGCTGGATAGACCGAGCTGAGCTCTCCCATAAGCAGGGACAGCCAAAGAACGATTTATAAGTTGCGGAAAGAGAGGATAGGCTAGGGGGCGGGGAGGGGTAGCCAGGGAGAGAGAGACAGACAGACAGGGAGAGACAGAGGGAGGCAAATGAGGACTCATCATGCCAAAATGAGACAGGATTCGCTGCTGTTTTCCTTTCCCAGTGTATTTTTTCCTGGATGCCTCCCGAGCAGAGCCGTTCCGTCACTCCCGTTGTGTGTGTGCTCGTGCATGAATTCAGGTCAAGTACAAAACCCCCTGATTTCTCTGTTCATCATAGGAACGGGTAACGTCCTTATCAATACGTCACAAGAAATTGCAACTAATGTGGCTTATGACCTTATGCTTTTATCAGTAATGGTTGAAACGGTGTTTGCCTAGCCATTAATGCATTCGGTTCAGTAAACTCAAGCTGTTTGAAATTTTCACTAATCCTTGCCCACTGAGTGCTTCCCTAGACCAAATCACTTATGAATAAAACAATAAAGCAAATGCTTGCCCAGGTTTCTAAGATTTTTCCGGATCAGACATAATTTACAGGGCACAGCATTTTAAAATGAGATTTGGGATTTTTGTGGTTTTTTTTTGAAATCGCAGATTCCACAGTACTGGAGAATGAATGAACTGTTTACTGAAAATATGAATTACATGAACTTACCCCATAAGGTGTTCAAGTACTTAGGGTTTTTTTTTTTTCTCAATGAAAAAATGAACCGATATGTAAGAATAAAAGTAGAAAAATGGTTTAACACCGAGCACAGAGATGCTTTTCCAATGAATCCGTCTCTGCTATTTAATTTACATTTTGAGGGGTCATTAGGATGACGAATGACACGGCTGGAGAATAAAACACACTTCCTGAACAAAAGACAATCTCTGTAGCCTAATAACATTTTATGCCAGCGCTTACATTTGTCAGAACTGGGTGCTATTTATCCCTATGATTATTTAAAAATCATTTTTATTGTCCTTTGTTCTGTGTCCTCTTCGGGGAATTTTAATTCAGAGTTTGACACCTACTTATTAACTTCAGTGAAGTATGGAGTACAAAGGCCTCTACTCTATAAAGACTTCTACACAGCCATGTTTCTGTTGCCTGCAGCTGTACACAAATTAGCTCAGTTTGGATTTGTTTCGATCAGAAATAGAAAGCCTGTTGGGATAGCGTGTAACCTTTGCTTCCTTGAGGAGGCAGGTCTCCCTCCGTCTGAACCAAGCAGGGCTGGCGGAGTCGACAGAAGGGGAATTTTCCTAATTATGCTGCAGCCCTTCTGCATAAATGCGTTACTTCCATTTCCCCTGCCTCCTCCAACTGCTTCCCCCCACCAACGACACTCTTGTCATCTGCTGCCACATACTGATGCCTGTTCTCTCCTCTCCCAGCCTCCACGTCGACTCCCACACCCTCACTCTTCTTCCAGATTGCTTCTTCCCGAGCCATCTGTTTCCCGGGCTGTGTATCTTCCCATCTCCTCCATGGGCTAGGTTTGTTTCCAGGGTGGGTAGCACCCTTTGGAGATTGAGTGGGAGTCCTAGATGCATGATGAGATCCCCGCCAGGAACCCTGGAGCGAGGGATTCTCCATGCGGCGTGGCCACGAACCCTCCCCCACTGCCTGGGATGCGGCCGCAGCATCCTTCCACCCGCGCACAGCCTCACTTCAAGCCTTGATTGCCACACACCACCCCGGAATGCCAACTCATTCTCCTGTGACTCATCTTGGAGGTTTTTATAAAGGGCAAGTGTCTGGTCTTTCCCAAGAGGAAAAACAGCCCTGACGCAGTGAGTCAGAGCCTCGGAGGGAGCTGCGTCCTGGGAGGTGGCTCTGCAGCCCCCGTGGGGCCCTCCCAGGGCGTGTGACACGGAACCAGGCAGTGTGCAGGGCGCTCCCATCCACTTTCATAGGACGTGCAAGGGCTTCATCAAAATCTCATTCCTCCATCTAGACTCATGCCTGCCTGCTTCAGGTGACCTCACGTTTTCCAGTCGACTGGAAATAAAACAACCAGCAACTAAAGCTCAAAGATGAATTCTTGGAAAGTAAAATCCTGATACTAATTTTAAATCTCTCTTATCAAATTATCTTGGCTGTTGATACTTCAAATCGATATTCTGCAGGGAATCCAGCTTTGAGTTATGGAACTGGCTTCATTAGCAATTGAATGAACATACAACCATCTGACCACTGTCATTGTTATTTTTAAATGATATTAATAAGGGAAACTATTTCTCTTTGGTCCTTAACTACTTTAATTTTTTTAATGAAAGTTAAAATGATAATTGATGATAGCTAATACCTAAAAGGGTAGCTATTTTATCTATTCCCATTGACACTAGTAATAATCAAAAAGGGCACTAAAAACTCAAGAAAACTTAAGATCAGCATTTTCATATTTGGGACAGGAACACACAGATGTGGCCTTGGGCACATTGGCAAGACCAGATTGCTTGTGAACCTGGCCACATATGAAATAATGACCAATTTCTTTTGCTGCTTTTTGCAAAATAAACATCAGTTGTTTATTCTCAGTTGACTCTGAGCAAACTTTCCAGAAGCTAGAATTGCCTTCACAGAGAACCTCTGACTGTTTTCCTAACATGGGGTAATAATAATACAGAAATTTTACAGAGGGGGCTCTGTGCACCTCTAGGAAATGGAAGAAAAACTGATATGCACTCTGTAGTTTCTATGTCATGCTTCATTGGTATTGTTAATATTGTTGTTATCTAGACATTTATGGAGTTACTAGGAGGTTGGCGAGCATTGGCTCAGAAGATATAAACATGGTCCCTGTTCACAAAGCTGAATTTAAATAGCTTGGAGATGGATGGTATAAACATAAAAATTCAGGTAAAGGAAACAATTTCAAGAAAGGAATTCCATGAATCTGCAGAACTCATTTACCGACTGCATAGGGAAGTCACTGACTTTTTTTCAAAAGCATAAATAGTAGGTATCTTTGTTAAAGAACACAGTCTGGAAAACAGTTTTAGATCTGCATGCTCTGTGTTTCCCTCACCATGACCAGCTCTGGGATTATTTTTTTCAGCCCTATGAGTTATTATTTCATTGCTTCTACCCAGCAGATTCCTGGGCTGCCCTGAGTGCAGACTTCATGCAAACAAAGAAAACCTGATATCTTCTCCAAAGTGAGCTGATTTTTTGGACTTCAAGTTGTCTAGTTTTTTTTCTTCCTCTGCCCATGTTTAATTCAGATATTTGCAAGATATTCCATAGACTTAAGAATCAAGATGTGTAAAAAGGATTACTGCTTAAAACTGGCATATTGACAGGATGCTATTAAAAAAGGAGTGCAAAAACAAAACCTGTTAGCAGGCATCAGGAATCACCCATCTTTTACTTGCGAGACTTCACATTACCAAATCAAGAGTTTAGTGATAGCTTTCGTAAGTAATTGATTGAAATGTCTTACATGCTCTTAAATTTACACTTATTATCGACTATTTTTAGATTGTATCAATTTTCATAAAAGGATGACCCCAGAGAACATGAGAATCAGAAGAAACAGTTTTTACTGACAGAACAGAAATTTGTTCCTTTGTTTCTACTAAAATCTACTTATTATAAAGTTGTTACCAAGTCCAAGCTCGTACTGCTCGCGGCACCATAGTAAATCGAGAGATGAGGTGTTGGGGAAAAGCATAGTGACTTTATTCATAAAGCCAGCAGACTGTGAAGATGGTGGACTAGTGTCCCAAAGAACCATCTTACCCGAGTTAGAATTCAGGCTTCTTTCATACTAAAAGGGCAGCGGGGGTGTAGCTGGTTGTTGCATACTTCTTGGGGTGGGAATCCTTTGTTCTTGCAGCTGTGCACAGCCCATGTGGTCACAGTGTTCCTGTAAACCTCCAATAAGTCAGTTGTTATTCTCTGTTCTGTAACTTTTTAATCTCTATATGAATGCAAAAGTGTTACACCTCTAAAGGTCAGAGCATTGAGAATGGATTATCCTGTATATTTCAGGATATGGACAACATTATTCTGCAGAAGGTGCAGAGCCAGCATGCCTAAGCACAGGCAACAGAGGTTTAATGGGAGAGGTTCAATTTGGAGTCAGGTTTGTTCTTCTCTGTTGCAAAGTAACCTTTTTTTTTTTTTTTTGCGGTACGCGGACCTCTCACTGCTGTGGCCTCTCCCGCCGCGGAGCACTGGCTCCGGTCGCGCAGGCTCAGCAGCCATGGCTCGTGGGCCCAGCCGCTCTGCGGCATGTGGGATCCTCCCAGACCGGGGCACGAACCCGTGTCCCCTGCATCAGTAGGCAGACTCCCAACCACTGTGCCACCAGGGAAGCCCAGCAAAGTAGCATATTAAAGGAAGAAATCATGAGACTTTGAATTGACTTGGAAGGCTCTGAGTGTTTAAAAATCCATCATGAATGGGTAAAGCACTCTTAGTGTCCCAATAAATAGATGATTACAGGATGGGATTTTCCCTGACTCTGAAGTACAAAAAGGTAAATAAATAACAATTGAGATTTTTATAGATTATATTCCATATAAAGTTATTATAAAAATTTGGCTATATTCCCAGTGCTGTACTTATAATTTATTTATTGTATACCTAGTACTTTGTATATCTTAATCCCTTTCACCTATCTTGCCCCTTCTGTTGTATACATGAAACTAATATAATATCGTAAGTCAACAATACTTCAGTTAAAAAATAAGAATATATTTGCATAAAAAAATTGAGATTGTCTAATCACAAAGAGAAGAACATTCCATGGCAAGAACTCTTCCTCCTAGAAGTTATCATTTAGCCACTTAAAATTCAACCAAAAGAATTTTGTTCCAAGGTCAAATTGCCCTGCCTTGCTTTTTCTTCTCAGCTTAAGCTAAGCTCCTGTTGACCTGGAGAATGTTGCCATAGAGGTTACACAGACTTCCTCTTCCTGCTTTCTGTTTTCTCCTACATATTATTAGAAAATGGCATTCTGTTGGATGTCTGTTTCAGCATAGAACTTAACTATTAGGTACTTTTGCAACGCTTACTGCTAAATAATCCAGGTAAGCTGACTAACAGCATCATGTCTGTGGAACTGAGCAGTGTTGAGGCTGTGATAGAGTAATAGTGTGGTTGGATGTGACTCATCCATTCATTCAGCACACATCTTGTAAGTGCCTGCTTTATGTCTTTCTTACCACTTTATCTCCAGCATCCAGGTAGTGTCTGGCACACAGTAAGACTCTGAATATTTGTGGAATGAATGAAGAGCACACTCTATTGTGAATTATACTGTTTTTGCATAGAAGGAAATTAATACCTAATATCTGGATGATGGTGTCTAGTGTCTGTGTTAGAAATATTTATGCTAGTGGCAAACAAAAGTTACAGTTGGCTTCTAAACAAAGTAGTATATTGTGCTTGTAAAAAAAAGTTTTCTATGTCACTTAATATTTTCACTGCATTCCAGATACAGTCATGTGGGCTTCATGTGTTTCATGAACAGGCCATGAACATATGACTACAGAATATTGGTCTTTTTTTTTTTGCGGTACGCGGGCCTCTCACCGTTGCGGCCTCTCCCGTTGCGGAGCACAGGCTCCGGACACGCAGGCTCAGCGGCCATGGCTCATGGGCCCAGCCACTCTGCGGCATGTGGGATCTTCCCGGACCGGGGCATGAACCCGTGTTCCCTGCATCGGCAGGCGGACTCTCAACCATTGCGCCACCAGAGAAGCCGACAGAATATTGGTCTTTAATAAAGTGGCTAGGACAATCTCATCATAAAAGTGGTCCCCTGTCTGTAGTGCCAACAGTTGTAATGGCTTCCACAACCCATGGGCTCTCAGTGTCTTTCTTCACATTTCCAGTAGTTCCCTTTCTCATTTCTCATGGCGGTAGTTCCCACCTGCTAGGACTGCCCAATGACCGCATCACGGCAGGTGACGGACGTTTTCACCTGATGTTCACTGACATCCCAAACGGAGCTCATTGTCTTCTTTCCACCCTGGGTACCAATTTCATCTCCTCCTAAACATTGCCATCTCAGTGCCATCACTCTTCTATCCTGACCACTCCAATTCATCTTTCATTCTTTTGCCGCTATAAAATCTGAATTTGATTTTATTTCCTGAAAAATTTTCAGTAAATGCCCATTATAACTGAGGGTCCCACTGTAACTGATTCAGATGGCAGAAAAGTTGGAGGAAAAGAGTACCAGGCTGAGAGACCACCGCAATGAGAAGCCCGCTCACCGCAACAAAGAGTAGCCCCTGCTCGCCGCAACTAGAGAAAGCCTGCGCAGCAACGAAGACCCAATGCAGCCAAAAATAAATTAATTAATTAAAGGAAAAAAGAAAAGAAAATACCTCTGGAGATGGAATAGACTTGACATTGTTGAAGTAGATGTGACAGTAAGACAGCAAGTGGCTTTGTAGGATGGACATAGGAGGTGAGGCGGATGGAAGAAGTTTAGGAACAAAGATCGAGAGTTCAGTTTTAGACACTTTGAGATTTCCGTGAGATAGTCCAGGGGATGTGCCAGGTGCAGTTGGATAAGTGAGCCTGGAATTCAACAATAGATCCAGGCTGGAGATACACGTTTGGGAATTAACTTACAAATGATGTTTGAAGCCACAGGGGTGCAGGGCATGACCAAGGGCATGGGTGTGATAGGGAGGTGAAGAAGGCACTGGTGAGACCTTTGTAACCATCAGGAAAATTATGTGATTGGGGAGGAGCTGGCAAAGCAAAGTGGGAGTCGGGGAGAAACCAGAAGTCACCAAAGCAGTGGAAGCCCAGGGACTAGAGTCAATGAAGGAGGTGGGGCCTGCCCTGCTTAGAATGACAAGAAAGATAAAGACTGAAAAAGCCTATTGGATGTGGCAATGTAGAGATCATGAGTGGCTTTAGCATGAGCCATTTTTGTGCGGTGATGGGGCGGGAGCGGGACTGAAGTCATTTGATAAGAGTTAATGTCACAGAGACTGTATCCACCAAGTATCCCATCAGGCTGCGGAGAGAATCTGGGTGTGATCAGGGAGGTCCTCAGCCTTCCAGATTCTAGACGTCTTTAGATTCAGAAACTCTCCCATTCATTCATTCATACATATAGTATCATTCAGTCAATAATAGTAATAATAATTGTACTTAAAAATTAAAACAGGAGAATGGGTTTAGGGAGTGAGTTGCATTGGGAGAGAGGGAGCTCATTTAAATCATGTGGTCAGACAAGGCCCCTGGGGCTGAGATGACTGAGCCGAGACCTACCTCTCAGAGGACCAGCCCTGGGGGAGCACGGCCTGGGGAGCACAGCCCGGGGAGCACAGCCCAGGGGAGCACTATTTGAGGCCTGGAGAACGTCCGGGCAAAAGACCTCAGACAGGACAGATCTGGGCCTGTTTGAGGGTCAGGGAAGAGGTGCTCTGGCCGCAGTGCTCTGAGCAGGACAGGAGGGTGGTCATTCAGGATGAGGCCGGAGAGGCACATATGGAGCAGACAGCCTGGGAGCAAGGTCATTTGGAAGCTCTCACAACGGAAGCACAAATGTATTGTCTTAAAAATTCATACGGGTTTGGGCTCCCCTGGTGGCGCAGTGGTTGAGAGTCCGCCTGCCGATGCAGGGGACATGGGTTTGAGCCCTGGTCTGGGAAGATCCCACGTGCCGTGGAGCAACTAAGCCCACGCACCACAACTACTGAGCCTGCGCTCTAGAGCCCACGAGCCACAACTACTGAGCCCATGGGCCGCAACTACTGAAGCCCTCATGCCTAGAGCCTGTGTTCCGCAACAAGAGAAGCCATGGAAATGAGAAGCCCCCGCACTTCAACAAAGAGTAGCCCTCCCTCGCCCCAACTAGAGAAAACCCACGCACAGAAACGAAGACCCAACACAGCCATAAATTAAAAAAAAAAAAAAAATTAAAAAGCAAGAAAAGGGCTTCCCTGGGGGTGCAGTTGTTGAGAGTCCACCTGCCGATGCAGGGAACGCAGATTCATGCCCTGGTCCGGGAAGATCCCACGTTGCCGCAGAGCAGCTGGGCCCGTGAGCCATGGCCGCTAAGCCTGCGTGTCTGGAGCCTGTGCTCCGCAACGCGAGAGGCCACAACAGTGAGAGGCCCGCGTACTGCAAAAAAAAATTTAAAATTCATACAGGTTTGTATTTTACTCCATAATGTGTCTGTGTCTGCCTTAATTTAAAGAAAATCACAATAGTACCATGAAGAAAAAAAAAACCCCAAATCATTTTCCTATCTTGTTTGCTGCAGGGACAGATGTGTTTGTCCCGTGTGTGTCACATTTTGAAAGCTGAGCTGAGCTGCAGAGCTGACATGGCCCATCAGGTCCAGGTTCCAGGCAATCCCTCATCTCTCTTGCTGTCACAATATTTTGAGAACCCGGATACACGCAAAGACATGAATGTAAACGTCAGCTATTTTTCCCTGGTGCTCTGAGGGCTTCACAGGCAGCCCCTGAGCAAGGTGCTCGGGACACGCAGAGGCGGGGCCATGGATGTGCTCAGGCTGCACAGGGGAAAGGCAGCAATTAGAGCTTTTTAAACAGAGATCTCATAGTTGGGGCGTTTGATGGAGTCCCTGACCCGCTGATCTTTTTAAAACGATCTCAGGGAAATACTCAACCGAGGACTTTTTCAGTGCAAATGACTGATGAATGTTCTCCTCTTTATTAACTCACTGAGATGGTTGTTTTGATCGTACCTGCACGAGTCAGGGCTCTCAAGTGATCCCTACTCCCCTTTTAGCCAATCCTTACATGGCACCTACCATTGGCCAGCTTTGTTCTTTAGGTGGTTTATTCCGTGTAGTTGTCACAACAACCCTGTGGATAGGTCCTATGAATTATGTCCATTCTATAGATAGGAAAACTGAGTCAGAGAGAGGTGAAGTTCTTACCATGTGGTCTCTGAAGGTGCCAAGACCCTTACAGTGGGTCCCCAAGGTCAAAACTCTCTTCATACTAATACAGAACTGTTATTTGGGGGGGTTTTCTCACTGTGTTGACTTTTCACTTGGTGTAAAAACAATGGAGAGTAAAATTGCGTGTCCTTAGCATGAATCAAAGCAGTGCCCCTGCATCCTTCACAGCCATGTACTCACAGTTAAAAAACAAACATCAAACCCTGCCAGTTTCGCTTAAGAATGTCCTTGATGAAAAAGCAAAAATTATTAGTTTCGTTAGATTTCGACAGCTGAGGGCATGTCTTTCTAATACTCTATAAGTGGGAAACATGTGTAAGACACTTGTGCCTCCCCGGGTAGGATGGTTGGCGAGAATAACCACTTAGCGGCACAACAGTAAAATGGGACACGATTTTACTTTAGAGAATGGCCGAGAGACACGCGGTGATTCTCAGACTTGGGTGTTTGGCAGACACCTTCTTGAAAGTGAATGAAGTGAAATTGTCACTTCAAGGAAAACAATTGACAGTGTTTTGTTGCTAATGATAACATTTGAGCTTGTGAGTAAAAATTAGAATTTTAGAAAACTTGTATCTCCCACGTACGAGCTTGACAACTACATTAACTTAAACACTTAAAAGACTTTTTTGATGAGACTGGTGGTGATGTAAACAAATATGATTTTGTTTTGTTTTGTTTTTGTTTTTCGGTACGCGGGCCTCTCACTGCTGTGGCCTCTCCCGTCGCGGAGCACAGGCTCCAGACGCGCAGGCCCAGCGGCCATGGCTCACGGGCCTAGCCGCTCCGTGGCATGTGGGATCTTCCCGGACCATGTCTCAACGTGTACCCTGCATTGGCAGGCGGATTCTTCACCACTGAGCCACCAGGGAAGTCCCTGTAGATTTTTCTTCAGGGTTGATTCTCACTCAACAATTAATTGAAGGCAATGTTGTGCATATTTTTATTACACATGGCAACAGTGTTTTGAGAAATGATAAAGGTTAGTTGTTAGGTGAACTCTGAAATCATAGCAATGAAGTTTTCATTGCAACACCGCCACGTCAGAATCCATTGGTCTGTCTGGCACTTTGAACAATCTCCTACACATGCATTATTATGGGACATGATGCACTGGTAATTTGGAAAATATTGGTTGGTTGAGTTACAGAGATCTTCCATATGCTAACACATGTCATTATAGTACATCAAAAAATCATATTTGTTGGGGTTTCCCTGGTGGCGCAGTGGTTGAGAGTCCGCCTGCTGTTGCAGGGGACACGGGTTCGTGCCCCGGTCCGGGAAGATCCCACATGCCGCGGAGCGGCTGGGCCCGTGAGCCATGGCCGCTGAGCCTGCGCGTCCGGAGCCTGTGCTCCGCAACGGAAGAGGCCACGACAGTGAGAGGCCCGCGTACCGCAAAAAAAATACAAAA
>NW_020173116.1:9992427-9994332 GCF_003031525.2 Neophocaena asiaeorientalis asiaeorientalis | reverse complement strand
GGCCCGGTTCCCCAAAAAAAAAAAAAAAAAAAAAAGCTCCCTCAAAGGCTCAGGAGGCTCCTAGTCATGGAGGGCCTGACTTTCTCAGGGGTCCTAGCCCAGCCCACCTGGGGGCCTGCCAACTGTGGAGGATGGTCAGGTGGTCACCCTCTCCTCCTCTAGGAAGTGGCTCTCCTGGAAGTCACAGGGATGGGCTCTGTGTGGGCAGATCCAGCAGGGCTGGTGCAGGTTCTTGGAAGGGCCAGGATGTCAGGGTGCCGCCCCCCTCATCATGGCCAGCTCCGTGTGTGCGGGGAGGGCAGGCACATCCTTCCACTCCCCTCTGGCAGCTGGGGACGTTCCCATGCCCCTCGGGCCACGCCATCAGGGTGGAAGTCTAGGTTCAGAGGGAGGAGATACAATATAGGAGATGAACGCAGATCGATCAGGTGACTTGTCGTGACCTCACCCTGGGAGGAGTAATTCTGTTGGATCTGGGAGCTCATGGCTGGTCAATGACAAGATGCCAACCAGAAGCAGAGGAAGCCCAAGAAGGTGTCCAGAGGGCTGAGACTGGGGAGGAGCTTGGAGGGGTTTTGGAGGCTGGTTCGCTCTGTTAGGTACAAACAGTGGTATTGAAGTGAGAGACACCTGCAGGGCCACTGGGCTCACAGTCTAATTCATTTTCTAAAAGCTTTCTAACGGGGTCCCTGTGGATATGCTGAGACATCACCAGTGCACGGTCCTGGCTGATGTCACCTACACTAGCTCCTCTGTGCCTGGCTCACTTGCACGCAGTGAATTCCCTGGTGGAGGTTCCCCGTTATCCAGCCAATCTCTCACTGAATGTACCCATTCCTGCTCTTTCTGAGTTTTCAGGAACAGCATGAAAGTAACTCACGGATAAGAGCAGAATTCTGAGTTCATCCACTAGTGACAAAATTTTTAAGAACATAGAACTCTCCCTTCTAAATCCTCCCATAGAAGTGACTCTTTGTGACAGGGTTCTATCGTTATGCATTGGCTTCAACTGCTGTCTGGCACATCACTGTCTGCACTGTGGTGCCCCCCTGGGTAACACAGGGTAAGCTGTGTTACTCTGATATCCCTTGAAAGGACACACGGTGGTGGACCTGCTGGGCTGGGGATTACGGACACATTTGAATACTCCTTGTTCAGCATTTCTTATGATTCAGTAAAGTCAGTCCCAACACTTCCTGGGGACAGATGTCATCATTTCCAAGATTGTATTAGTGATATTTTAAACTGTGGGTTCTCTGCAGTAGAAAGCCTATCCCAGTTGTATTTAATTCCCTCCCGTCTGCCCACACCCGTGCTCTAGCCCTGCACCTGACACATGGGCATAGTGGGTGCTGAGTAAATGTTTATTGAGCCAGTGCCTTCTTTTTATGGAATGGCTTTGCTGAGACTGAAGAAGTCCTATAATTTTATTAGCCAAATAAATTGTTGGGTATTTTCTGGGAAGATTGCTGATCTCATCCATTCCAAATCCTGGGCATTTGTTAAATGTATTGACTACAGCCCTCTCTGTACTGGCTCCCACAGGGAAGGGGGGCACTTTGCTGGGGATCAGTTTGGTGAGACTCCTGAGCTGGTTGGGGCCAGGGGTGGGTAGCTGGGGCCACCTCTAAGTCCAGAACGAGGAATCTGTATTCAGGATCAGACTGTTGGATCTTGGCATAGCTCCCTTTCTTCTTCCTACAAAGAGAACACAGCGTCGACCCAGAGAATAGTAACTTTATCCTCTTTGCCTCTTTGATGTTCAGAGGATCAGAGGTGCTACTGATTAAAATGCTCAAGTCACAGGGTCATCCCAGACAGAGTTGTCCTCAGAACTCTTCCTCTGTCGCTCATTGCATTCCTGCTTCTGTACTAAAACTCCCAGCCCCTCTTCAGAACTTTCCT
>NW_020173116.1:9892132-9992226 GCF_003031525.2 Neophocaena asiaeorientalis asiaeorientalis | reverse complement strand
CCCTCAGGGTACCACCTGTCAGACACCCCCACCCCCCACCCCCTTGCCTGCCCTGCTGTCTCCCCTTCTGGCCTGACATTGAATTTCGGTAGGTTCCAGCTAATGTCAAGTCTATTTCCGATGCTGTGCCCTCTCTGTGAACTATGAAGACAAGATTAGCAGATACAATCGGCTGCTTTAAGAGCAAAAGAAAAAAAAAATTCACAAGGACTCGATTTTAATTATTGGCCTGTTGGTTATTACTACTTGGAGGAACACTGGCTTTTGTGATAGTCTGTCTCTGAAGCAGGAAGAGAGTGGGAAATGTGTAGACATCAGAATACAGGATTTTTTTTTTCTTCCTAAGGAAAGAAACCCAGCATTCTTTCAGAAGCTGCGAAAGCCTTCTCATGATCTGGTAGATCCCATCTGTGCGTTTTTTGGTGACATGCTTCAAGTATACAAGCTGCAGTCAAAAGACCTAAAAACCTAAAAGACCTAAAAAAAAAAAAAAAAGAAAGAAAGAGAAACGTGGGTGTTAATGAGCGAGCCCCAGCTTGACAGCTGTTGGGATAGCTAATCTCTCTCTCCACGTGTCCCAGGGGCATGATTAGCAAACTCACACTTCCTGGGGGGGAGTCTAGCGTTCTGAGGTGTCACCCCAGAGGATGCGTCCCAGGGTTGCGTGTGAGGTTGCTCTGCCCTGCTCCCAGCACTGTCCTCTTGGAAACCACAGTGAAATGGATGGAAGAGATGATGAGCCCCTCGTCTCTGTTTTCACTCCTGGGGGTTGGAGCAGGGTGGGCACTTGGATGGAAAGAGCAAGGCATTATCAGAGGACATTCTGAGCATGAGATATAAGTCATCTGCAGTTCTGCCTTATCTAGGGAGGTTATCAAATGACCTTCTCTAGAGGCCCTATGAAAAAGGGGGCTGCCAGCCATCTCTTTGGAAATGCAGGCCCCGGGGACACTGTGTGATAGATTCTTTAGCTGCTGGAGGCTTCTCCCCATCCTGTGATACTAGTAAGTTACTCTAGTCTTGCTGTGGTGATGAATTTTCCTATAGGGTGACTTCAGCCTCATCTGCTGTAACATAGCCTGGAACTCCCTACTTTCTCTTTGGTTTTTCTCCTGTTATCAGTTCCTTTCAGACCTACCATGACAATTTCCAATCAATGTGACCCACTTTTGGGAGTGACCATGACTGTCAGAATTCTTCCGAAAAAGGGATTCAGAGAAGCAAATACTCCCTCTAGTATTAGGAAAGCTACTTTGTCAACTTTCATTTTCTCACCTTTCGGCCTTCTGTTTTAGTTATCGGGCTTGGTTAAAGTGTTATTAGGAGAAGAATTGCTGTAATTTCCATTAAGTGTTTTTACATCTGTGTTAGTCTTGGGGGACTCTCAGCATCTGAACATCCTGATAGAATCCCCTGCCTTCGGAGGCAGAGGCCATGTATAGAAGCTGAGAATGCCAGATACTCCAGCCTCCCTTGAAGCTGGGGCTTAAGCTCGTGATCCAGGCTCTGCCAGTTTGATTCAAAATTGGAATTGTGGGGCTTCCCTGGTGGCGCAGTGGTTGAGAGTCCGCCTGCTGATGCAGGGGACACAGGTTCGTGCCCCGGTCCGGGAAGATCCCACATGCCGTGGAGCGGCTGGGCCCGTGAGCCATGGCCGCTGAGCCTGCACGTCCGGAGCCTGTGCTCCACAACGGGAGAGGCCATAACAGTGAGAGGCCTGTATACCGCAAAAAAAAAAAAAAAAAAAATTGGAATTGTGGTCCAAGGATGTAGGGAATGTATGGAATCCATACCAATGAGGTTGAGGGCAATGGTGACAGTTTCCCCTGGTTTCCAGGCTGCTGTTTTCTTGCTGCACCATCCAGTGCCCACCATCCAGTGGCCCCTGATAGGGATGGCGTCTATCACTCACAGAGAGGCGTCTTCCCCAGACCAGCCCCATCATGCACGCTGGGCAGCTTCTCTGACTGTAAGATCTTCAAGCCTAGCTTTGCAGGGCTCCTGAAGTGTCTATGAGAAACCCAATATTCTCTTTAATAAATGCCATTTCGAATTAAGTTTGCCAGTGTTGGTTTCTGTGGCTTTCTACTGAGAACTATGTTGAATTAGTTAACCTGTCTCTTAGAATGTGGAAGAACTGAAAAAGAGAAATGTATAGTGTGACTCGTAGTTGATTATAAAACACTGAATTAGGGAGCTTACAATTCATCTATCCTATGTCCAGACAGTCTAAGGCTGAAATGTAGCCTCCAGGTTTGGCCTTAAGATCTTCAGGGACTCCGCACTCACTGTAGAGCCTAGGTTATTTCTATAAGGATCCAAGTATTGGGAAAATTTCCATTATCTTGCAATTCTGCTACTTAGCACAATGCCTGACACATAGCAGAAGCTCAACAAATATTTGTTGAGTGAATGATTAAACTGTAATGCCCATCATTGGCTCTAATTTCACCCATAGTAGCCCCATAGAATAACTCCAGTCTCTTGTTTATGTCATAACCCTTCAAAAATGTTAGGGCTTTATACTATCCTTGACTTTTCACGTCCCCTGAGTGAGCATTTTCCGTGACGTCATGTGTTCCTCTTCTTCGGGCACATTCCTCATGGATGGCATCCAGAACACAGCACCGTCCATAATAGCGTTGTCCTTTCTTCCTGCATAATTAATGAAATTATTCTTTGGTCAACTTTGCTTCGTTGTTGATTCCCACCTGTAACTCCTAAGTCATATACACGTGAGGCTGCTTCAGCTCCAGCTCATATGTTCTTGGAGTTGTATCTTTGGGCCTAAATGTAGTATTCATTTGTCTCTACTAAATTCCATTCTGTTGGAATGGCCCATCCAGCTTAATGAGATCTTTCTGAATCTAATTCTGTCATCAAACATATGGAGTATGTGTGGCTAAAATAAGCAGTGTGACAGCCAGGACCTTCTGTGCTCATGTAAATAATTCTTTGGTTTACTCTTTAGTCACTCTTTGTTTCCAGAGTTCATTGCTCATGGGCCAAAGCTGCCCACTTTTTTTCCTTGAAGGCTTCCAAAGAATCTACCCAGAGAAGCTGTCCCTTTTCCACTGGTTAGGTTGGTCCCTGTTGCTGTCTCTCTCGGCACCTGGTGGCTAGGCGACAGCAGTCGGAGCTCTGACACTGTGTCCTTAGAGCATTTTATCTACCCATAGCTCATGGTCACTATTGTTCAGCATGTCACATAGCTGTTGCTTGAGGTCTGGTTCCGCTTCAGCCCCCATGTGTTCTCAGCAGTGTTGTCAGACTGACTCTCAGAATCTCTTCTTTCTATTTACTGCTAAGAAGTTTCCTAGAGGACGCTAATTAAAATGCTTAAGAAGCAACATGTGACCTTCATATCACCTCCATGTCTCCAGCTGCAAAGAAGGCATAACTCTTTGCCCTTTTGTTTGATTTGGGGTTTTGTGTCGATGGTGCTGAACTCTGTCTATCACGCTCCCAAAGAACGTGTCAGCACTGACTCAAGTTCAGGTTCATGTTCCGTGAACACGTTGGGTCATGAAGCAGAATTCAAGCAAACTTCCTAGTTGCTTTTCTTTGATGAGGCTCTGGTTGCTTGCAGGTCTCCCTGGCATTGCCCAGCGTGGGGACTCAGGCTTCTCCTTGCCCCTCAGAGGTCCGTTACCAGCAGAGTAGTCATGGTGTCTGGAAAGTGGGCAGCCTTTGGATAGCTGGTCACATAGCTAATCGAATGGCTGATCCCAAGGAGTTTTCATGACATTCGTAGCCTATTAACTTGAGAGGCTCTTTCAAAGGACTGGATTCATAGTTACACCAGTCTACAGATCTGTGTTTGTGCTTTTAAAAATGTGTAAGATAGATTGATCAAAACAGAAGCTAATGTGGAACTCTGCTTTACTCCAGCCACAACGGAGACAGTATTTTTCAGACAGTTTTGCCCGTCCTGGCCTCATCATCATGGAAAAGGCCAAGGGGACTTTTAAAGACGTGCAGATTTCTGTCGGCGGACAAACTTGTCAAGACCCCAGAATCCAACTCCAAGTGATATCACATGTCTTGGGTAAAAGTGACAGACCCAGAGTAGAGACCTTGATCTTATCCTCTGTTTTCTGTCTGGGTTATGCAACCATCATCAGATTCTTTGTATCATCAATCAAGGAAAAGGGAGTGGGTGAGATTAGGAAGTAGCTAGGTGTTATAATAGTAGTGAACTGTCTGTCGGGACCGTGGCAACAACCGCCTTCCTCAGCTTGCCTTAGGAAGGTGATTCGGAGCAATTGAAGTACCACGTAGATAGGTGATGTTTACTGCATCTTCCTGGTACCCTCATGGTTTGGAAGTTCTTCATGATGTCTCTCTTTTATCTCCTTCTCTGTCATTTCCAATGCAGAGAGTTTGCTCCACCCTTTTGAAAGAAGCAACATCTTTGTGGCATGTGGATTTCAGGTGGAAAGTGATCATGAACCTGTCATGTTTGTTTCATACAGCACTTCCATGCTCATCTGGCTTGGAGCTGCTCTGTTAGGATGCTGTCAGCTGACTCATACGCTCTGGCCACACTCGTCCCAATAACTTCGGGATCACCTTGTTAAGAAAGGGTCTGCTGTGTGGATAAAATAGTCTCCACTAAATAATATTTTTGTATCCTGGGATCAAAGCATAATAACATACATTAATAGCTGAGTTTTAGAAGTGATCTCTATAACATTGCATGTAAGAAACATAAATCAGTGGAGGAATTCAGATATTTTCCAGTGTCTCTAAATCATACTTATGTTTATTTAAGATACTTTATTTGGTAGCTAATGGATTAGGGTTGGGGCGATGTGAATTCTTTTCTGAAATTTTTTAAAGTGGAGACAAAATAAATAGAACAGTCTGACTCTGATGTTTATATAGTTTCAATCAGTCATCAGCTGACTTCATAGCCCATGAGAAAGGAGTATATTCACGCTGAAATAGCCATCTTCATAGCACAAAAGTGTTACTTTTACTCTGAAATAGTTATCCTTTTAACACAAGATAAATTTTTACCTTTTTTTGTCTGAAATAGGCACTTTTACCTTTTTGTCTGAAAAAGGAGCAGACTTTTTCCAAGTCTCCTTCACAAAGCTCCTTTGTGAATGACAAAAACATCCCTTTTAAAAACCTTACTTCTTCTCAACCTCTGTTCTTACCTCCAAAAATTAATGACCACGGCAAATGAACAGCAGAGTCTTTATTGAGCAAGGTGGATGGATTAGTTTTGAATTTCTGTGGTTCTATTTTCTTTGTAGGAAAAACATCTGTTGAGATATTCTATTGAGTGTTTCCATTTAAAACTATATTTTAATTTTAAAAATCCTTGTAATATTCATTGGCCAAAATGGCATCGTTAGATGATAAAAGTGGTTAGAATAGAGCACAGTGTAATGACCAAAGGGCCCTTTTTAATTGCCATCAGCACTACTTAAAAGAAGGACAGAGAGAGGAAACCTTTGGTATCTGGCACAGAAATTTAATTTAGAACAGAAAACTGAGTAAGTTTTATCACAGTCTCATTTAGTTCCTTTTGTGATGCCTTAGCCTTTCGCACACTGACACACCAGATAGGCTTCAAAGATCCCTTTTATGCTTGCAAAATACAGTTTTTTACTTGGCTCTTACACCAGGTAAAGAGCATAAAGAATGATTTGAGACTGTGGACATTCCCTGCCTAAGCACTTCAGGCCAGTGTCAGGACCACACCATGGTCCCCTGGTCCAGACACGTGATGCTGGGTGTTAACCATAAACACGACTGGCGATGCCGAAACGTTAGCTGAGGGAGTCCTGGGGAGGATAGAGGAAGCCTTCAGAAACTAGGCAGTGAAGAAAAAATGGACCATTGTGAGGAACAAAACATCTTTCAGATTCTGTGACAGTCCCTCACTTTAAGAGAACAGGGGAGCTTAAAAAAAAAAAGGCGGCAGATGGGAAGTGTGGACAAGAAAATAGGTCATAGAAGAATTTATGAGCAACTTGCAAAGTTTCCTCGAAAATTGTAATAAACAGGTAGTAAAACTCTAAGGAAAAGCGAGGGAATGAGAAGCACACCATTTGGGGTGGTGAGGGAGGGTTATGAGGTAAGTGAGGGGCACAGTGGACCCGAAAATGTATTATAATTCTGTACCTGGAGCTGTTTGGGTACACAAATGTGTATTTTACTGTTATTCTTTAAAATGTGCATATGCATTATGGACACACTTTTGTACGTATGATACATCTTGAAGTAAAACATTTAAGAAAACAGAACAAGGAGTGGTTAAGTACAAAGGAGCCCAACTAAAGATTTCTAACAGTGCCAAGAATACACGTGAGGATTTGGAAGTAATAATAACGACTTCACATCTTGACTTTGGATGAACCAGGCTCTGTTCAAGCACTTTTAAATGTAATAATTCATGTTGTTCACAGGCCTCTGTAATATGTTATTACCATGGCCATTTATACAGTGAGGGAAACTGAGACCACACAGTGTGACAGGGTGCAAATCCAGGCACTTTGGCTCCCAAGCCCAGGCTGTTGGCCTCTTTTCTGTAACACCTACATAGTAATAAAGAGCCTAAATAAAATTTGCATAGGCTGTTAGATAGAAAAGATCAAATTGTCTTTTTAACAAATTGTATTGACATGTAGTTGATTTACAATGTTGTGATTAATTTCTGCTGTACAGCAAAGTGACTCAGTTAACAACCATATATTCTTTTCATATTCTCTTCCATTATGGTTTATCACAGGATGTTGAATCTAGTTTCCTGTGCTCTACAGTAGGACCTTGTTGTTTACCCATTCTATATGTTATAGTTTGCATCTGCTAATCCCAAACTCCCAAGCCATCCCTCCCCCCACCCGCCCTCTTTACAGTAGGACCTTGTTGTTTACCCATTCTGTATATAATAGTTTGCATCTGCTAATCTCAAACTCCCAATCCATCCCTTCCCCACCCCTCCCGCTTGACAACCACAAGTCTGTTCTCTACATCTGTGAGTCTGTTTCTGTTTCGTAGGTATGGTTATTTGTGTCATATTTTAGACTCCACATATAAGTGATATCATATGGTATTTATCTTTCTGTTTCTGACTTCACTTAGTATGATAATCTCTAGGTCCATCCGTGTTGCTGCAAATGGCATTATTTCATTCTTTTTTATGGCTGAGTAATATTCTGTTGTATGTACTACATCTTCTTTATTCATCCATTGATGGACATTTAGGTTGTTTCCATGTCTTGGCTATTGTAAATAGTGCTGCTGTGAACATAGGGGTGCATGTATCTTTTCAAATTATAGTTTTGTCTGAGTATATGCCCAGGAGAGGGATTGCTGGATCATATGGTAGTTCTAGTTTTAGTTTTTTGAGGGACCTCCATACTGTTCTCCATAGTGGCTGTATCAATTTACATTCCCACCAACAATATGAGGGTTCTCTTTTCTCCACACCCTCTCCAACATTTATAATTTGTAAACTTTTAAACAATGGTTATTCTATAGCTGATTCACTTTGCTGTACAGCAGAAACTAATACAACATTATAAATCAACTATACTCCAATAAAAATTAATTAAAAAATTTTTAAATGATGGTCATTTTGACCGGTGTGAGGTGGTACCTCATTGTAGTTTTGGTTTGCATTTCTCTAATAATTAGTGATGATGAGCAACTTTTTATCTGTATGTCTCAAATTGTCTTTTAGTTCGAAGCTACAGATGAAACAAATCAGCAGCAACATTGATTTGGGAGCAGTTGACCATATCCATCATTTAACTGGCAAATTGCTGAAAACCTGGTTGCCTACCAGTTGAGTTCTTTCCATCAGAAACTCAATGAATTAACATTTGTGCATCATTTCCATACGAGGCCAGCCAGTGAACTCACTCCATTAAAGGAGAGAGTCACTGAGTGCAAAATACACTTTGAGGGATGGGGAGTGTGTTTTCTGTAGGCAAAGTATCTGACTAACCCAAAAACCACAGTTTTGAGAGAAGATATAAATTTGTTAATAGAGAGAAGCCATTGAAAAATTAATTTAGGACTTCGCTGGTGGCACAGTGGTTAAGAATCTGCCTGCCAGTGCAGGGGACACGGGTTCGAGCCCTGGTCCGGGAAGATCCCACATGCTGCAGAGCAACTAAGCCTGCAAGCCACAACTACTGAGCCTGCACTCTAGAGCCTGCGAGCCACAACTACTGAGCCCGCACACCTAGAGCCTCTGCTCCACAAAAAGAGAAGCCACCGCAATGAGAAACCCGCACACCTCAACGAATAGTAGCCCCTGCTCACCACAACTAGAGAAAAGCCCGTGCAGAGCAATGAACACCCAATGCAGCCAAAAATAAATAAATTAATAAATACATTTTAAGAAGAAGAACAAAATTAATTTAGATAACCAAAAGGCCTTTAAAAATACTCTCTACCAAGGTTACTACAAAAAAAAAGAAAACTGAGCTTTCATGGGATTAAAAGTGGAGGGAAGAAAAAGCAATGTTTTGAAGTAGGTAGAAAATGAACATATAGGAAAAAAAATAAAGGGTAAGCAGATATATTTCTGGATGATGATAGATAATCATTTAAATCCTCTAGGACTAGCCTAATTATTAGCTGGGGATCTGGTTAGTTACCATATTCATAGTATTCAAGTGTTTCACAAACTTGGCTGTAATATAAGAATTTCCCAGGGAGCTTGTTCAAAATGTAAATTCCTGGATCCTACCCTAGAGATTCTGAGTCAGTAAGTCTGGAGCTGGCCCAGTAATTGGTAATTTCAACAAAAGTTCTAGCCATGATCGTGCTGTGGATGGTTCCTGACCAGGCTCAAAAAAAAAAAAAGAAAAAGAAAAAAAAAACCCGTACTAAAAATGATGTGACTCTAGAAGACAAGGTGCAGAGTGGCATGTTTGCAGATAACTCCCAACTCTTCTGAAGAACAGCGTGGTAAGGAAAAATCACAGGAAAATCTTCAAAGACTGAGTGGGCAGAAAAGAGAAACATTAGCATTGCCGTAGGCAAGTGTAAGGTAATGCCAGTAGAGGAAAGCAACCCAATCTTGATTTAACACTGTACTTAGAACGTGGGAAACTCAGAGCTATTTTACTCTGGAGATTATTCCAGAATGTAATTTAACATAGACATATTTGTAAAGGATGAAACCTCACATTTTAAAAAATTTAAAACATTTTTATTGACTTTATTTTGTCAGAGCTGTTTAAAGTTCACAGGAAAATTGAGGGGAAAGCACAGAGATTTACCATATAATCCCAGCACCTACACATTCAAAACGTACCCAGTTATCAACATCCCCCACCAGAGTGGAACATTTGTTATAGTTGGTAACCCTACATGAACACATCGTAATCCCATAAACCCAAAGCCCATAGTTTACATTACGGTTCCCGGTTGGTGTTATGACACCTCATATTAACAAGTGTATCAGTCAGATCCGACTGAGGAACAAACCACCCCAAAATTCAGTGACTTAAAACAATCATCATTTATTCTTGCTCCTACATCCAGCCTAGGCTACAACTGGCTGCACTGATCTTTATGTTGAAAGTTGGGTTCAGATCTGTTCAACAAATTAATCTTCCTTCAGCCACACGCTACCTTGGATGTGTCTTTTCATGGGGAAGGGCGAGGCACACTGACCGAGTATATTTTTAGCCTCGGTTTGCCTCACGTCCACTGGCCAAAGCAAGTCACTTGGCCAACCAAAATCAAGGGGTAGGGAAGAATATTCCACCCACAGTGGGAGGAGAAGGAAAGTGAATATTTTCTGAACAGTAATCCAAAATCGTGCAGTGGAGGTATTATTCTTTAGTTTAAAATCGGGGGAAAAAATGCTATTACTGAGATCCTCACCGGTTCAAGGTCGAGTTACGAGGAAAACTCACCCAAATTAAAGATGTGCTGGCAGAAATGTGACAGTAGATGCAAGGGCTTTGAGAGAGGAACATAAGAAAGAATGATTAATTATTTTTAGGATCATCCAGGAAGGTTGTATTGAATAGGGTTTGTAGGATGGATGGGATCTTACACCATCAGAAACAAAGTCGATATGATCCAGGCTGGGATTCATGTATGTATATGTTCTAATGTTACATTTCTATATCTTAATGTTTATCGTACTTAAAAATCGCAACATATAAATATCATCCTAGTTTACTTTGCTAATGAGCGGTTGATAGAATGACTTGGAAAACCCTCTAAATTCTTGGAAATAAAGCAAGCACAGTAAAATTAAAAAGCTCCGTAGTTCAAAATCCAAGAATGCAATAATTATATTAAACATTTTCCAAATGTTAAAATAAACTAAATAATACAGAATCATTTGATAATCAGCATAGTTATTTTGGATTAAAAATTATTCAGTCTTATAAACAAACTGTGACAATTGATCACAATTAATGCAAATAAGTAAGATGCAGTATTATGTACTGATTCGCTCAGTTGTGCCTGTAAATGAGTGACACAATTACAGGAACAGTTTGCAAATGAGCTCCCAAACATAGATACCAATTACGATTATTCATTTATTTAGAATCAAAGAAGATGAGTTTCACAGATTTTTCCCTTTGAGAAAATAAATATTCATTTGGGCAATCTTCTTGAAATCTATGTATATACGTCCCTCTCCAAATAATTTAAAAACAAGTAAAGATAAAAATTAGAGTCCTATTAGTCTCTGTGGTTCTTTCTAGGAAAAGGCTGAAGAATTTAAAGAGAGGGACTCTACAAAAGCAGAACTCATTAATTTCTAGCAGAATTTCAATACGAGAGGAAGAAAGAGTTTAATAGTTCTGTCGTTCATATTCATGTCAGCACAACAGCTGAGTCATCATTTGAGGCTTGCCTAAAAGCCTACCCTTCCTCTAGTGTACTATCTTCAAAATCCTTTGAAAAATATTAATCGCATTAAGGCATGCTTATGTATAATTTAATACCCAATTAATCAAAAGTCTCATGTTCCTGGGCTTAAGATGAGATCTGTATGGTACCACATTTTCTAAAGTGTTTGGTCACTAACTTAAGAAAGGACTGAGTGCCAGAAGACTTTTTGATGTTTGAAACTTAAAACGTAAGAACACCGTAACACCCCTATTCTCGTTTAAATTGTGTGGAGAATGTTGATATTTTGTTTTAGTGGGCAGTCACCCTGCGAAGATTCAGGCTTTAAGCTCTGATACACCTTCTGTGAGTTTAGTTGCAATATCAGTTCTGTTTTCAGATCATCTGTGTGCTGGTTAGACCACTCCTGTGGTCTAAGTTTATCGCACCCTATTGCCAAGATAATACTAATGTAATATTCCACTTGGAGGTGAGCCCAGGAGATCATAAAAAAACTTGATGAGGTTGATTTTTCAACCTTTTCCCTCTCTGTGCTCTCCCTAGAACTTTCTAGTTCCCTGGGTCTCCTCTTTTTACACATCCTGCCAGAAATCTGGGATTTTATCTCACTCTGTTACGTGTTCCTGCAACTCTACCTGGCACGCATGGACTCCATTCCAGTGAGGTCAGGGACAGTGGTGGCTCTTGCTGGTTCAGTCATTTGTTTATACCAGTATGGAATCATGGATATTCATTTTATACTTTGAGTTATAAGCCAGTACTACTATATTTTATTGTTTCAGCTTTGGTCATTAGTAACTCTTTCACGTGGCTCCTGTGTCCCTTTGACATACTCCATCATTGTGTTTTTGCCTATGTTTTATTGAGTTGTGTGTCTTCTTATTATTGAGTTGTAGGAGTTCTTTATTCTGGTTATGAGTATATCGTATATATGTTTTGCAAATATTGTTTTCCCAGACTGTGGATTCTCTTTTTTTTCCCTTGCTAACAGCTTTATGGAGATATAACTCAGACACCATACAATTCACTCATTAAAAGCCTTCAGTAAGTTTTAGTATATTCACAGAGTTATACAACCATTATCACAGTCAATTTTTTTAACATTTCATCACCCCCAAAAGAAACCCTCTGCCCTTTATCCCTTCATTTTTTACAATGTCTTGAAGAGGAAAGGCTTTTCATTTTAACAGAGTCATTTATTTTTCTCTCTTGTGGTTTGTGATTTTTGTGTATTATTTAAGAAATATTTGCCTAACCCAAGGTCATTAAGATTTTCACCTGTGTTCTCTTCTCGAAATTTTGTATTTTAGTGCTTATATTTAGGTCTAAGATCCATTTTGAGACAACTTAATTATGTGGTATGTGGCAAGGTTCAAGGTTCACCTGCTTTCATACACATATTCAATTGTTCTAGCACCATTTTTGAAAAGATTATCTTTTCCTTATGAATTATGTTTTGACAAAATACCTTCATCAAAAACAAATTAACCATTTATATTCAAGTCTATTTCTTAAACTTCATTAAAAATTTTTGTTAAAATTATTAAAATGCCTAGACACGTACAATCTACCAAGACTGAATCATGAAGAAATAAGTCTGAACAGACCAATTACTAGTAGGGAGATTGAATCAGTAATCAAAATCTCCCAACAAAGAAAAGATGGCTTGACTTCTACCAAATATTAAAGAGGAATTAATACCAATCCTTCTCCAATTCTGAAAATTGAAGAGGGAGGCACACTTTCAAACTTACTTTACAAGGCAGCATTTCCCTAATACCAAAGCCAGACAAAGATACTACAAGAAAAGGAAATTACCGACCAGTACCCATGATAAGCAAGTCCTCAACAAAATATTAGCAAACCAAATTCAGCAGTACATTAAAAAGATTAAATACCATGATCAACTGGGATTTATCCCTGGTTCAGCGCACACAGATCAATATATACAATATACCACATTGACAAATGAAGGATAAAAATAATATCATCTCAATAGATGTAGAAAAAATCATTTGACAAAATTCAACATCCTTTTATGATAAAAAAGCTTCCAACAAATTGGGTATATAAGGACTGTACCTCAAGGTAATAAAGGCCATATAGGACTAGCCCACTGCTAATATCATACTCCGTGGTAGAAAGCTGACCTTTTTTCCTCTAAGATCAGGAACAAGGTCACTTCTATTCAGTGTAGTACAGGAAGTCTTAGCCAAAGCAGTTAGGCAAGAAAAAGAAATATATTTCCAATTCTGGCATGCAAAACCTTGCCATCCTTATTGTAAGGATTTCCTGCTGAGTAGAGAGGAAAGAGGACAAGTTCTTTCTACAAGCAGCTATATTCTACTCATAAATCTTTAACTGTTGCAAAAATAAAATACCACTGTAGGCCAGAGGCTTACCAAGTGTCCTGAATTAGGGAACAAAAGGCAAAAGTGGTAGGAGGTTGTGAGCTGTAACTAATGTATACGTGTTTATGTGAATTTGGTGTATGGATTTTTTCTGTGATAAGTTTGTAGCTACAACTGCTTATCATTGACTTGTTTTGCCCAAGTTGTTGTTGTGGTTATTTATTCTCTTTATTTTATTACCCTTTGGCTACATGAGATTTAAAGAGTTGCTGAAGACAGTCAAGACTGCTAATAAGTCAGGAAATAAAATCATTAGACAAAAGCAAAAGACAGATGAATGTGAAATAAAAGTTTTGGGAAAGAGTTTTATGAGACCACATGGCTTTCTGTACTAACACTAATGCCTGTGGCCATATGTATCAATAACTCCTTTGCTGGCAGATTTGTAGACATAACTAAAGAGCAATGTACCTTTGCAGATTTTTGGAAATCACTGACTACATGCACATCTATTTCTTGTACAGTTTTTGCATTTGGTGAGGTTACAGTTACAACTTCATTTCTATCACTACATTTAGAGAACTTAAGTGACAGATGTTCCTACTGTCTGACTTCCTTTGAGTTCTTCCTAAATTATTCATCAACTTGTTTAAATATGCTTTGTTATTTTTTTTTTAGAAGTCTTGTAGATACAAAAACAACTTTAGCATTTAAAGTGTATGCACCATCCAGCAATTCCACTACTGGGCATATACCCTGAGAAAACCATAGTTCAAAAAGAGTCGTGTACCACAATGTTCATTGCAGCTCTATTTACAATAGCCAGGACATGGAAGCAACCTAAGTGTCCATCGACAGATAAATGGTTAAAGAAGATGTGGCACGTATATACAATGGGATATTACTCAGCCATAAAAAGAAACGAAATTGAGTTATTTGTAGTGAGGTGGATGGACCTAGAGACTGTCATACAGAGTGAAGTAAGTCAGAGAGAGAAGAATAAATACCATATGCTAATACATATATATAGAATCTGAAAAAAAAAAAAAGGTTCTGAAGAACCTAAGGGCAGGACAGGAATAAAGATGCAGATGTAGAGAATGGACTTGAGGACATGGGAATGGGGAAGGGTAAGCTGTGACAAATTGAGAGAGTGGCATGGACATATATACACTACCAGATGTACAATAGATAGCTAGTGGGAAGCAGCCGCATAGCACAGAGAGATCAGCTCGGTGCTTTGTGTCTACCTAGAGGGGTAGGATAGGGAGGGTGGGAGGGAGACGCAAGAGGGAGGGGATATGGGGGTATATGTATATGTACAGCTGATTCACTTTGTTATACAGCAGAAACTAGCACACCATTGTAAAGCAATTATGCTCCAATAAAGATGTTAAAAATAAATAAATGAATAAAATAAAATGTATGCACCAGACCCTGACCTTTTGAGGTAGTATAGGCGTATCTCAGAGATATTGCAGTTTCGGTTCCAGACCACTGCAATGAAGCAAATATCACAATAAAGCGAGTCCTAGGATTTTTTTGGTTTGCCAGTGTGTGTAAAAGTTATATTTACACTATTCAGTAGTCTGTTAAGTTTGTGATAGCATTATTTCTAAAAAAAAAAAACCAAACCAGTATATTAAAAAAAAAAAAAAAAAAAAACTTTCTTGCTAAAGAATACTAATCGTCATCTGAGCCTTTAGCAAGTTGTAATCTTTTGCAATGGTAACATCAAAGGTCACTGATCAACATAACAAATATAATAATGAAAAAGTTTGAAATACTGTGAGAATTACCAAAATATGACACAAAGACACGAAGTGTGCAAATGCTGTTGGAAAAATGGGGTCCATAAAAAAATGGTGTCCATTTGCTCGACTCTGGGTTGCTACAAACCTCCAATTCGTAAAAGACCACGATATCGGTGAAGCTCAGTAAAGTGAAGTGCAGTAAAACGAGGTATGCCTATACTGATTTTTACATATGAATTAACACTGCTATCCAGTCATCAAGAATTGGGCTCCCACTGTATCCCCAAGATACTGTGTGAAACTATTAAGTTGAATGAAACTCGTTTTTTAATTCATTTGAAGCCCCAAGGATTTCTGTTACAAATTTATAATTCTCCAGGCCTTTATAAATTTTGTAACTTTTACCAACCATTGGAATTGGCTTGTGAGATGAATTATGAACTATAATCTAACCGATGGACTTCAGGCTGCTTTTCCATCTCACAGGTTGAACTATTTACCACAAACTCTTTGCTTGATTTGATCGACACGCATCTCTGCAGTGCTGGTCAACCACTGTATTCTGTGCAACTGGCGTGTCCTTGGGCAGGTGCTGGAAAGCTTTCTCTAACTAAAACTCTGCTTCTCTGATTGAGATAAAGTCAGTTCTCTGGTGGTGGCTGCTTTGGGTTATGTAGTAGGACATATCATCTATTACAGTGTAAATGATGGTTTTGTAGATGTCACTTCACAAGTTAGGTTGAAATTTAAGTCTCTGACTTATTGTGAGGGGCAGGTTAGGTTTTGCTGATGTTAATCTTCTAACTCCTTTCTCAAGAACGCCACTGGCAGTATTCAGTCAGGGTCCTCCATTTGCTCCTGGTTTCCCCAGCTCTGCGACTGTCATTCTGCTGCCTCTGGACGAATTTTCCTGTAGACCACTATCTCTTTTCCTTAGAGTGATTTAAGGCACTTCTCCAGGAATCTCTTCTTGATGAGACAAGGGAGCTAGCTCTACCCTAAACATGCATTGGTCATTTCTTGAGCTTGAAAAGTCAGCTCAGGTTGCTCTACACCAACAACATCTGAATACTGACGTATTGCATGGAATGGTAGTTGAGAACGCAGACTTGGCCTCCAAAGTTGGCTTTGAACTATGGCCCTGCCCCAGGCTAGCCATATGATGTTGAGGAAGCTTTCTTTTTCAAAATGTGGTGAAATGGTATCCACTTTGTAAAATTGTTGATGATTGGATTACACGATGACCGTAAAGCACTCGGCACAGTGCCTGGCGAGTTAAGATACTCAGTGAAGTTGGCAATCACTACTGAGACTGTGAGATCAGTATGGATAGACCAATCGACCTGAAACAAGATGTGTTTGTCAAGTTATACGTAGTCACCTCCACGTCCCTTTTTCTGGAACAGCTGCCTTTAATCTTCCTCACTACATTATCTGCTATTTCAGAAAGGGTGAAATGCATATTTTTATTCTAGGTATAATTCAAGAAGCTGTAAACACCGAGGAATTCAACAGAAGAAAAGAAACCTGTTTTAGAAACCATTGGGTTGGAGTAGAAAATGCAGGCAGGGTGATTTTTTTTTTTTTTTTTTCTCTGTAACCTGCTGTAGGGCCATATGGTTGCTGAATGCATTGATGCTGGTTTTAAGATTCCTGAGTATTTTGAACTTGACATGTTATTTTTTTAATGATTTCAAACATCATTTCTTTCAGGGCCTTTTCCCAGTGTTGCCATCATATTGAACAGATGGCGCGGCGGCATGTACATTTGCATTCTGCAATCCTGCCATGTTATTTGCAAATTTTCTTAGCACAAACCTGTGATTCTTTCTCTACCCTTTCAGTATGGCTGCAATGAAATGGTAAATAGATTCTTCCCCAGAGCGTTGAGGATATGGTGGAAATTGGGATCGCGTATTGCTTCTTCTTTTTAATTTTATGTGATTATATTTTTGGGGTTTTATACCTACTGTTACTACTACATTCTGTCATTTCAAACTGGCCCTTTCATTCAGAGAACTACAAGTCCTCATTATACCTTTATGATATGAGTAAAAATGGGGTGGTATTAGTGCTGAGAGGAACCTTAATGATTACATGTCACCTTTTCACGTCACCCTGTTGACTTTTCTAGTTGCTACCTGAAATTGTCCTGTTTGTTTTTTGTCTGGTTTTGCCCAAGGATGGAATAAGCTCCGTGAGAGCTTGGACCCTGTCTGTTTCGTTGGTCCCCAATGATCACCTGTGAACGAATGAATGAGTGAATGAAGTCATTAATAAGGGACCTTCTAGGCAATATACAGTATGATTCCAACTCTGTGATATTCTAGAAAAAGAAAACTATGGAGATAGTAAAAAGATCAGTGGTTCATGTTGAGGGGTGAATAGGCAGAGTACAGAGTATTTTTTAGGGCAATGAAAATACTCTATATGGTATTATAATTATGAATATATGTCATTATACATTTGTCCAAACCCATAGAATGTACAACACCAAGTGTGAACCGTAAGGTAAACTATCGACTTAGGGTGATTATGGTGGGTCAATGTAGGTTCATACTTGGTAAAAAAATGTACCATTCTAGTGAATGATATTGATAATGGTGGAAGCTATCCATGTATGGGGTAAGGGGGTATATGGGAAATCTTTTTACCTTTCTCTCAATTTTATTTTACACCTAAAATTGCTCTAAAAAATAAGGTCTTAAATAAAAACAAATAATAATAATAAAATAAAGGACCTTCTAGGTACTAGAATTCTTTCGCCAGCAGAATATGGGTTCCCTGAACATAATTGCTTTTCTCATCTTTTTACCTTTATTTTACTCACGTCTGTTTGCAAAAGGGTTTGTTTGTCCAGGAGTGATGTCTTCATAGCCTTCCTTGTTTTTTATGATTTTTTAAAAAAATAATAAATGACTTTTTAATAAAAATGACTGTGTGGATATAAATAGACAGTCCCTCAAGAGACTTTTTTTTTTTTTTTTACTTGGAGGGCATAGTGGGATTAGTGCCAACATCAAGACATCTATCTTCCTGCTTCACAGATTGAAAAGACACAGGATGCAGGAGAGGCTGTATTGATCAGAGCTGGTTCCTTTTAAAGGCATGTGATGATGAAAAGTAAGCCCCCCAATATCTCTATTAAGGTCCTTTGATTTTTCTCTCTTTTTTTTTTTTTTTGCGGTACGCGGGCCTCTCACTGTTGTGGCTTCTCCCCTTGCAGAGCACAGGCTCCGGACACGCAGGCTCAGTGGCCACGGCTCATGGGCCCAGCTGCTCCGTGGCATGTGGGATCTTCCCGGACCGGGGCACGATCCCGTGTCCCCTGCATCGGCAGGCAGACTCTCAACCACTGCGCCACCAGGGAAGCCCCGATTTTTCTCTTTTTAAATGAGGTCTGGTGGGAATTCCCTGGCGGTCCAGTGGTTAGGACTCGGCACTTTCACTGCCGGGGCCCAGGTTCAGTCCCTGGTCGGGGAACTAAGATCTTGCACGCTGTGCGGCGCAGCCAAAAAAAAAAAAAAATTAAAAAAATCTAAATGAGGTCTGCTAGGGCACCTGCACAGCTCAGAGGGGGTCCATGCAGCTGGCCGCGCTGTCTGACCACTGGCTTACTGTGCACGGGGATCTGGGTTTGCCCTGATCATTGCTGTGCCCTGCCCATGACGTGCACTAAATGTCTCCGTGACTTCAGGCTAGGAACCTGTCTAGGATTTGTTCAGTCTGAGCCTTGCACGTAGAACAAATAGAAGAAACATTTAATATTGACAGTTACACAGTGCTGGGTCTAGAAAAGGGCCGTCAGCTCTAATTATTGCCAGGTGTTGGCGGGTTCTTTGTCAGTACAGTAACAGATTCTGTCTGTCAGCTCAGAGGTACAGTGAGAGGTGAAGAGACACTTTGATGGCTTCAACCATGTGTCTATAAAGTGTTTTTGGCTTCACCAAGTAGGTCTTTATAGATATTAAAGTGTCTGTGAAAAGGGGCAGGAGCTTCATCTCTGCTGAATGAAAACTTTGATTTATCTAAAGCCAGAATTACAAAAGTGAGGGTCTTTGTACCCTGGGTTTCTGTTTCCCACTTCTGAGCCTAGATTTTGCCACTGGAAGCCTCCAACTGTGCTCAGAGTAGACGATAAAGTTCTGTAGGAGGTCAGCTCCAGCCCAAATGCAGGAAATAACCTACATGGGAAAAGAACTTGAAAAAGAATAGATATACGTATATGTGTAACTGAGTCATTTTGCTGTACACCTGAAACTAACACAATATTGTAAATCAACTATACTCCAATATAAAGTAAAAATTAAAAAAAAATTTTTTTTCCTGGCCTTCACAATACACACAGTATTTTTTTGTGGAACATTTATGCAGGTAAGATTTGGGAACCAAGAAGAGAATATAAAAGTCAGCTGCTAGATTTGAGTCTTTACCAACAACGGTAGGATTCGTTATGTCCAGTGAAGGTATATGGATTCGTTATACTTCCTTTCTTGCTTTGGAAAACAATCTCACCTGTCTTAGCATGAAGCTTTATTTATGGTGTATTTTCTAAGGCAGGGCTTTGCATTATAGGGTTAAGTGTATAATAAATGCTACCTAAGTGTAGTATTTTCCTCAGTAA
Organism: Neophocaena asiaeorientalis asiaeorientalis; assembly: GCF_003031525.2. NCBI lineage: Eukaryota > Metazoa > Chordata > Mammalia > Artiodactyla > Phocoenidae > Neophocaena > Neophocaena asiaeorientalis. The sequence continues at coordinate 9,972,649 of NW_020173116.1, read as the reverse complement.
TGAGTTTAACCCTTTGTTTGCTGCAACCTGTAACCATGTAACCTTCCTCTCTGTGAAGATGAATACTAAGTATCATTATGAACAGTTCTTCTCATTATGTTCCTATGGATGGCATCTTTTTTTTTTTTTTTTGTGGTATGCGGGCCTTTTACCGCTGTGGCCTCTCCCGTGGCGGAGCACAGGCTCCGGACGCGCAGGCTCAGCGGCCATGGCTCACGGGCCCAGCCGCTCCATGGCATGTGGGATCTTCCCGGACCGGGGCACGAACCCGTGTCCCCTGCATCGGCAGGCGGACTCTCAACCACTGCGCCATCAGGGAAGCCCTGGATAGCATCTTTTATAGCTTGCTAATTATAAGCATGCAGAACTCAAGTGCTTAAAGTTAAATAATGTCAACAGGGTTGTAATAGATTTTCATGTTGAATACTTTTATTGATTAATTGTTCGTTAAAATCTCTACCCAATTAATCTACTTAATTTATTGGATACTGTAATAATTTTTATTCCATACTCATAGATTAGTACTTTAAAAATATTCTTTTTGTTCTCTTTGTGAGCTTCACAAATCACTCATATAGACTTACAGTACTATAACTAAACTAGAAGATACAGAAATTTACCGTGCATTAAAAAAAAAGTAAAAAAAAAAAAAACCAAGGTCCTACTGTATAGCACAGGAAACTGTATTCAATATCCTGTGATAAACCATAATGGAAGAGAATATGAAAAAGAATATATATATGTGTGTGTGTGTGTGTGTGTGTATAACCGAATCACTTTGCTGTACAGCAGAAATTAACACATTTTAAATCAACTACACTTCAATAAAATTTTTTAAGTGAAAAAAAATTTACCTTGCAACATTTTATTAATTGAAAATTGGTTGGCAATGCCCAAAATTATAGTCTTAATGTTAGCAAGAATCTCACACTTAGTAGTGTGAGTTAATAACTAACTGCCACTCAGAGAGTCACTTATTTTCTGATTGAACATGTAGTTAATCATACCCATATTCTCTGTTTGAATGGTTCTTCGAAAAAGAACTTTCAGAACGCTAAAATGACTCCTCTGCTTGACCCCATTGGTCCAAACTCCAGTGTCTGGAGTGACCCAGAATTACTTTAAACCCTTTTCCATGACAATGGCCTTGAAATATGGCAGATGTCCAGCGTGGCCCATTCCACTCTTCTCCTTCCCATGACACTGTATCTCCACTTTCTTCAACTCTTCCTCAAGTGCTCTGATGCTTCGTCAGTCTTGTCATCCTTTTCTAGACTCCAGGAGCTTTCAGCTCAGCAACAAAGGGAAACGCTAAACACACAAGTATTACTAAGAGTAATGAGGTTCTCATAGTGGAAGGAAAAAGTGCTGCAGGTATAATGATAGAGAGGGAGGTTGGGGAGGGTGCTAACCCAGCCCAGGCCTTAAACTCTCTGTTGGTTGCAGAGGTAGCATGCCCATGAGATGAACGGATTTCACACATAATGCTCCATCCCACACTCCCAGTCCCCTTGCTCTGTTCGAGTTTCTCCCCTTAACATTTTACCTTCTAGGATACTGTATGATTTATTTGATTATCATTTAACTGCCTCCTTTCAGTAGAATCTAAACTCCACAAGGGCAGGAATTTTTGTCTGTTATATTCAGTTGTGAATCCCTAGCATCTAGAATATGCTGGGCATATAGTAAGCTCAATAAGTACTTATTGAATAATACTTACCCTTAGATATAACTATTCAGAGTTAGCTACCCATCCATCTAACCATATTAACAACAGATTCATACATTTCCAGATCACCTACTGGGAGATCTTATAAGTCCTTGACAGATACCTTACAGAAATCCCCATACATTATGTGACCAGAGGAGGGACTTCCCTGTTGGTCCAGTGGTTAAGACTTCATGGCAGGGGCTGGGGGTTTGATCCCTCATCAGGGAACTAAGATCCTGCATGCCATGCAGTGTGGCCAAAAAAAAGAAAAGACCAGAGGAAATTGGAGACAGAACATCATCTGATCATCTGGTCTTTGGGAACTCATGCTGGACCCTAGTAATCATTGCTTTCTTTTCTAAGTACTAAAATATTCTCTATGTAACTCTAAAATAAAATCATTGTGCCTATTTACTGATCAGCTGTCATGTGGAAGGCACCCTCCTGAACGCCTCTTACACGTTGCCTCATTTCGTCCTCACATTTATTAGGTACTATCGTTATCCTGTTTTATGGATGAGAAAGATGATGTCTACAGAAGTTAGCTAACTTCTCCTGGGGGACACATATGACAAAAGCAGAACTGGATTTTCAAAAGTCCATGTCTCTGGATACTGCACCGTACAGCCTCTGGCGTGACTGTTGGAACCTTGGGCAAACCTAAGTCTGTAGTTTGGGGATCCTACCTTAGGAAGAGCTAGAGCTTTAGCCTTTTCCTGATGTAATTTCCTTCAGTGCTCTTAGTGCATTTTTTTTTTTCTGGGGCTGCCACGTAAAGTAACATAAAATGCTTTTAGCATTCTCTTAGTGTTTCCACCTAACCAGGGTGTGAAACCCTCTTAATCTATCTACTCCTCACTTTGAGGATGGTTCTTGGTGTGAAGTCAGAAGCACGGTAGAAGTCGAGTCATGCCTTCTTCTGTCATCGCTCATGTTGTACCATTTCTCACCCCACCATCTACCCCAGTGGTCACCAACCTTTACTTTTTTTTTTTTAATTCATTCATTAATTTATTTTTGGCTGTGTTGGGTCTTCGTTGCTGCGTGCGGGCTTTCTCTAGTTGCAGTGAGTTTGGGCTGCTCTTCATTGCAGTGTGTGGGCTTCTCATTGTGGTGGCTTCTCTTGTTGCGGAGCACGGGCTTCAGTAGTTGTGGCACGTGGACTCAGTAATTGTGGCTTGTGGGCTCTACAGTGCAGGCTCAGTAGTTGTGTCACACGGGCTTAGTTACTCCGCGGCATGTGGGATCTTCCCGGACCAGGGCCTGAACCCATGTCCCCTGCATTGGTAGGTGGATTCTTAACCACTGTGCCACCAGGGAAGCCCTCCAGCTCTTCTTTGTACTTGGAAGGTCTTACACATGGTGCTAGGTGGCATTGAAGAGGGGATGCCTGCATTCTGTGCAGATGGGATCTTGCCATAATAATTGCAGCATAGTTAAAATGGGATGTTTATTATTAAACTTTTTGCTTTGTAAAGATTTTGTTTTTCTCCCTTTGGCTTATAACGGCAAGGGGTTTTGTGATCTAGTGAGGGAATGAAGACATAGAGAGGTTGTCTTCTCATTGGGCCCCTCAGAGGCCTTGGAGTAGGGATAGAAAGCAGCTCAGCCCCCTCTGTAGTAGGGACACAGGAGCTGATATGTCTCTTCTCTTCCTGGGTGGCCCAGCAAGTTACCAGATGATGGCTTTGTCTGGTGATGTTTTACATGGAAATCCAAGGGTCAGCCAACACTCCCAGGGGCCTTCTGAGACCTACCCTGATAGAGGAAAGGGAAAATGTGTGGATTCATATCCCTGTTCGGCCCCAAGTACCCTGGTTCCACAGGCCAGTGGACTCACTCTGCTTTACACCATGACACACATACAGGTTTTGAAACAACTGAGCATTTTATGGCAATGGGAGGTAGAAGATAGAATCCATTATGACAGCTTTCTTCCCAATAGACTGCAAAGGTCTTCCAAGACTAACAGTAGAGCTACACCAGCAGACTCAAGAATGAGAATGCCGTAAATGTGTACAAATTAAAAAAAGGAAAAAAGAAAATCTTTAAGTATGGCGTTGTAGATAGATTTATTTTAAAATATGAAACTTCCAGTATTAAAAACTCACCAGCCGGGCTTCCCTGGTGGCGCAGTGGTTGAGAGTCCGCCTGCTGATGCGGGGGACGCGGGTTCGTGCCCCGGTCCGGGAGGATCCCACATGCCGCGGAGCGGCTGGGCCCGTGAGCCATGGCCTCTGGGCCTGCGCGTCCGGGGCCTGTGCTCCGCAACAGGAGAGGCCGCGGCGGTGAGAGGTCCGCGTACCGCAAAAAAAAAAAAAAACCTCACCAGCCAATCAAAATGCGTACCAATTTCTCATGTTTTCCAATGCTACCTGCTCCCACCTCTCAGGTGATCCTTCTGCCCTGCACCCCAGCTGATTTCAGCTGGATTTCTTTATTCAGCATGTATTTATAGCATATCTCCTACTAGAGCATACATAGAAACAGTTGATGTCAGGCATACACAGAATGAACTATATTCTGGGGGCCAGACGACCTGAGACCTTTTTGAAAAGGTGAAATGATAATGGGGAGAAAGACTCATGAAGGACATAACATATTAAGGGTTACTTGTGAATTGCTGCTTTCTTTCTTTTAGCAAAATAAAAATAATAGAACGTGCCAAATAGAATATTGTCCAATATGTAGCCCCACTTTTGCCATTTCCAATAGTCATTTCAAATCATGGCTAAAAGAGAACTCATTTTCTGTCTTACTGTGGGACATAAATCAGAGCAGCCCTAAGTACCTTTAATTGGTTAATTTCTTCAGGCCCATTGGATTATTCTCTCCATCTTACAAGTTTTTGTGTTCAGAATTTCATGATTAGAAAAGAAAACCATGTTCTGACTATAAATAATAATCAAATGTGTTTTTCTTGTACATTTCGCTCCATCATTTAAGGGGGAAAAAAAGGATATACTATAGGGATGCCCTATCAATAAGCCTTCTGCTACCTACAAATAACATATTATGTGTTATTAGATTAGGTTGACCCTTGAACAGTCAAAACTCCACATACTGCCATCTCTGCGTCAAAAACAAATGAATTGATAAATGACTCACCCAAGGGCAGGGAACAGTTTAGATAGAATCAAGACTCAGATCCTAGTTCTTTTGATTCACATACGCTGATCTCTAATTGAACACAAACTTTCCACCATACTTAGTTAACTTAAAGGTCTGTAAAATGAAAATACAGGTACTATATTTGTTGGAAAAAACGGACATGTAAGTGGTCCAAACCCTTGTTATTCAAGGGTCAGCGATATGTAGGTGGGCTGCAGGATGAGATTCAGGAAATTTTAAAAAAGGAAATGGTACATTTTAGAAGTCTCCCTGAAGTCTGCCTGACATGTGAGGGTTAAGTAACTTCAGCATTGTCACTCTTGCCTGAGCCTGTGTTAAAAGCAATGGCCGCAGTTTCAGATGAGAGAACACAGAGTAAAGAACACGGGAATCTTGAAGTGTTCTTGTCAATTTCAGACTACAAGTGGTATGTGCATGTTTGTTGTTCCTGTTATGTGGATTCTGTACCCAGCTTTGACAGGACAGTGTGGAAGGTGGCCCTGGTATACAGCACTGGGTACTCTATTGAGACATGACCCGCTGGAAAAGCACTCAATATCAATTAGTGCTCAGGATGTAAAAACACTGTCTCTGGTTTTAATCTCTTTATGCCATCAATAGATGTTTGACAAGGTCAGTGCATTGACAGACCACTTAACTTTCTGAAAACCAAGTGTACTTTTAACTAGGAAGCTCTGATTGAGATCACTAATTTTCATTCTAAAAATAATAACATGATTAAATGGTCTTGTCCTATGGCTAGGAATCTGACAAAAAATCGATTACTAACTCTTTAACAATATTGCCTGTTGATAGAAGGCTAATACCTGTTCCCTAATTTACAAACACCAATGTGCAGATTAGGGAAGCCAAATGATTTTCTAATGGTTTCTGTGTTAATGGGTATGTGCTTAACTTCAGTGGAGTAAATAAATGTTGATATTTTAAGAATTTGTTTTTAAGATAACTCTGGTAATTTATTTTGATAAAGCAAAGACATTTGTTCGACCAGCCGTATTCAAGTGTAAGACTTTAATTTTTTAAATAGTCTTTTAATTTTTTTTTAGTATATTGGCCATTTACTATTCATTCAACAAACATCTTCAAGCGCTTACTATGTTGTACCAGTACTCCGCTAGGAAGTGGTCATAAATGAGAAATACCATGTCCACTGTACAATCTACTAATACAAGTAAATGATACTCATTAACATTTTTCTCATTTTTTTCTTTTCATTTCAGTATGGTATTTATTACTAGAGTAAAATTATAAAGTTAATGTGAAGGGGAGTGGGGAGAAACCGCTTAATGGGTACAGTGTTTTACTTTGGGATGATGGAAGTGTTTTGGAACTAGATAGAGGTGATTATGACTCACAACACTGTGAATGTACTAAATGCCACTAAATTGTACACTTTAAAAATGGTTGGTTTTCTGTTACATGACATTCACCTCAATTTTTTTTAATATACTTTGCAGTTTTTTCCTCTTGATACATTTATTTGACTTTGCATTCTATATTAGAGTTGGAAGGTATTTGTGAAGCCTGGCTCTGTCCCTTTCAGGCATTGTTTGGTATCTTTCACTAGAATTCTGAAGATTTTTCTTATAGGTCTTGAACATGTCTTGTTAATGTTATTCCTCATTTATTTTTCTTGATATTATGGGTGGGATTTTTTTCGTATTTTTAAAGTGTTTATTGCTGCTGCACAGAAGAGCTATTGAGCTTTGACTGTTCATAGCCAACCACTTTTTAAATCTCCCTTTTTAATAACAGTAACAGTGGAGTCTTTTGGATTTTTCTAGGTATATGATCAAAAAAATCTGAGATCAAAAAAACACTGAGATGATCACAGTTTTACGTAATTTCCCTAGTGATACAATACTTCAAAGAGGCCCTAATATTAAATATTAAACGATTTTTGCATTCCTGGGATAGATCCCACTAAGTTCCCACTAATTCTTATAACATTTTATTGAATCATATTTACTAATAATCTTTTGAGGATTTTACATTTATTTTCATAAGGAGATTGATTTAGTCTCTTATGTGAGGTTTTTATATTAATTTAATAAAATAAATCATATAGCTTCCCATTACCTTCTACTCTGGAAGAGAAAATATGTGGGAATTAGTTCTTCCTTGTAAGTTTGAAATACTTCACTGTAAAACTATTCGGCTTAAATCCTTATTTGAAGATAATTTTTAATTTAACCTGCATTCTCAGATTTATAGGCCTAATTTCATTTTCTTTATGTCTTATGTCAGTTTTTTCCAGAAAGTTGCCAAGTTCATCAAAATTTTTCATTTATTAGTATTGTGTTCTATACTAATGTTAACCTCAATACTTTCCTATGATTATAAGTGCTTTCATATGTTTTATCCCCTTCATATATCAAATTATTTTATGTTTATTTGAGCTTTCTTTTTTTTTTTTTTTTTTTTTTGCCGTACGCGGGCCTCTCACTGCTGTGGCCTCTCCCGTTGCAGAGCACAGGCTCCAGACGCACAGGCTCAGCGGCCATGGCTCACGGGCCCAGCCGCTCAGAGGCATGTGGGATCTTCCCGGACCGGGGCACGAACCCATGTCCCCTGCATCGGCTGGCAGACTCTCAACCACTGCGCCACCAGGGAAGCCCGAGCTTTCTTTTTATTGAACAGATTTTTAAGTGACTTTCCATTATTGTTTTGGGTAATATGTTTTATTTTTGTTTCTAAGAAATTATATTTTGGCTTTATAAATTCTGACTTTTTGCTTTATAAATATTTCATTGGTTTTCTCTCTTTGTTATTTTCTTTTTCTGCTATGCCTCTTTGATTTTAAATTTTCAATTGCTTAGCACATTGGTTTTTTTTAAAAAAAAATAATGAAAGTTTTTAGTGTATGAATTTACCTCTAAGAATATCTTTGGGAGGATCCCATTATTTTGTTTTGCAGTATTTTTATATTATTTTCCTGTAAATATGAAGAGTTATTTATAGTTGATTTTTATAGTGATTTTATTTTATTCCAAGAGTTCTAGGAGATTTTAATGTCTACCCTGTTTTAATTCATAGCTTAAGTGTTTTGATAACTTGTAGCTAAAGAGTCTGGGCTATAAAACAACTGCTTTTTGGAATTTTTTGAAGCTCTTTTGTAGCTCAGTATATAACCACTTCAGTAACTATTTCATGTGTGCTTGAAAACTTGGGGTTTCCTCATAATAGTCTAAGTTCATTATATCTTTCAGTTTGTCCTCATTTAATTTTATTTTCAAGTTCTCTATCTCTCTTATATATTTGGGATCCTGTTTTGGTATCCTTTGTCTCTTAGGAAAAATAGGGCTGGGCTAAAGATGTCCAACCATAATAATTCTATTTTTTTCTTTTTTCTTAGCATACCTTATTTTGATGCTCTATTAATGCCCTATTTTTTCCTCATTCTGTGTTGTACTCTTCAATTCATTTTTTTTTTTTTGCTATGAACTGTTCTTTAGTTGAAAATAATATCACCACTATTTGCTGTCATTATGTTTGCATTCTTATGATATACTTTTTTTTTTTGCGGTACACGGGCCTCTCACTATTGTGGCCTCTCCTGTTGCAGAGCACAGGCTCCAGACGCGCAGGCTCAGTGGCCATGGCTTACGGGCCCATCCGCTCCGTGGCATGTGGGATCCTCCTGGACCGGGGCACGAACCTGCATCCCCTGCATCGGCAGGCGGACTCTCAACCACTGCGCCACCAGGGAAGCCCTATGATATACATTTATACACCTTTCCTTTTTTATTATTCTTTTTTTTTTTTCTCAGTGTATAAACATCTAAGCGGTGGTGACAGAAATTCTGAGGGATAAAACTGGATGTGAGCAGCAGAGCAACAGGTGAACCAATTGGCTGAGCACACTGGGGAGATCAGGAGTGGGGACCCAGGAGGGCTGAGACCAGTCTCCAGCTCTGGCGAGCAGGAGCAGAGTGTAGCCTCAAAAGGGGAAGTGGGGACTTCCCTGGCAGTCCAAGGGTTAAGACTCTGCACTTCCAATGCAGGGGGCACTGGTTCAATCCCTGGTTGGGGAACTAAGATCCCACATGCCGGTGACTGTGGTGCAAAAAACCAACAACAAAAAAAAAGCCATGCAGGCATGATCATTCCTAAAAAAAATAGCACTTGTTAAAAAAAAAAATGGAAGAAAGAAAGAAAGAAAAGAAGGGGGAAGAGTTAGGTGGGCATAAGACTTGCTGAGGAGAGAACTGGCTGACACTCTCCTGACCTCAGGTGACCCTGTCCTCAGGTGAGGCTGGTGCCACAGCCAGTGGATGGAGCTTCACATACACTTGCGATAATCCCTGGATTCAAGCTTACATCCTCGCCCAGTGCTTTGGTGGCACTGATGGGACACCTGATTTCTTTGTACCTCAATGTTTCTCTATATCAAAAATAGTAAGACTTATTTAAAAATATTTCTGTAGAAGTATTCAAGAGTGTGCGTGTGATAAACAATGTCTAAATGTTTGAGGAACCTTTCGAGTGCTTGCAGACAGACGAGGGTACTGTGACTTTAAAACAGTATTATTTTAGAATGAAGGTTCCGCCTTCAATGTGTCTGATGAAGAGTTAAACTAGTTTTGAAAATAGGGTATGTGCAGCTTCATCTCCTCCATAGTGAAATGACATTTCCCACTGATTGGATTGAGCCTTTTCTCCTTAAGCTTGGCTTGCTTCTTCCAGCGCTGTGTGCATGGCATGGTAATTAGGGGCTTAGGTTCTCAGTGGTAGGATGCTCCTGGCTATTTCTTGAGCTGTACTTACCCACAGCTCCGTTCCTCACACTGCACTGGCAGGGCGTGTGGTGTGTATTTTTAAGTGGTAAGATTTGAGGAAAGCAGTTCCATGGAAAAAGGAACGTGATCGACAAGGCTTGTAGAGAAGGAGAATCAGCTGGGGTTGCTCGCTTTTAATTGAAGTTTAGTTGGAGGTTCAATGAGGTGAGGCTGTTATGACAGATTTCAAAATGTAATGATAGGCAAAGGGGGTGGGTTCATCAAAGTCGGAGTAAATACAGAGCAACAGCTCAGCAACCCAGCGTGAAGCAACAGCTACGAACCCTCACAAAAGGCAGAGTAATTAAAATTGGTGTTGCACAGCCCTCCTCAGTGGGTACCTTTCCAAGGAAAGCAATGACTTTATTGTGGAAAAATATAAACACAGATTTGGAGATGTAAATTACATGCATGTTTTAATCTTGTTCATAAACACTGAAAGTTTTAAAAATGTAAATATAATCAAAGTGCACAACTGCAGCTGAAACCAGATTTGAGAAGGATTTTGAGAAAGAAAGAAGGTGAAAGGCCCTGCAGTCTCCCCGACCCTCACACCCTGCCCATCCCAACCCTACCTACCCATCTCCCCCCCACCCCACCTTTGTGGATTCGGAAAAGAAGAGATAGAATTCTGCCCTCCAGTTTCTGAGGACACAAATCCTTGTCTTTAATTTGTCAGCATCACAGAAGAGATGGTTAGTATTAACCCTTTCTCTCCATTTCCTCTCCTGCCTTAACCCTTTTGGTCTATGCGTGTGATGTTTGAGGTTAATGAGTACGATCCACAGTGACTAAGCATTGGATAATTTGCAGCATGGGAATGAAGGAGGAAATTTATCCAAACACTATCCAGATTCTTCTATTTCCATACTTTAAGCACGAGAGTGACCTCAAGTAGAGCCAGTTCTAAAGGTTGAGCTTGGAGAAATAGCATTAGATAGTAGAAAACTGACTGCAGTGGTGTTGAAGAAATGTGTGTGGGTTCTACCTTGACTGTCCTTTGCTGCCAAACATGATTTTGGGCAAGAATCTTCACTTCACTGGGCCACAGTTTCTCCATCTGAGCTGTAAGATTCCTTCCATTTCAACCTTTCTGTAATATTATGCCTCATGGATCCACTCCAATCTAAATGGGGCCTGGGAAATTCAACCCCAATGTGGTACCCTTCCCCAGGTGGCCCCAGGAGTCAGAAATGTTCCAGACGAGGGCCAAGATTTTCCTCTGCCAAAGCTCCTCCACTCTGTAATTTAAAGCCAGGACTCCCTGAGACTTTTGTAGGAAGTCTTTTGTCCTGGCCTCAGTTCTGCACCTGCTCAGCTGGGCAAGGGACCTTCCCAGGAGGGAATGACCTGATGTCTGGCCAGACCATCAAAGTTCACGGTTGGAGTTGCCATCGAGATGACCCAGTGTAATAATTCTGCATATTTCATCTACATTGACGAGGGAAATATTTAGCAGGGCTTTTATATTCTGTTCCTCTCTCAGTGTGTTCCCTCTTCAGAGTAGGGTAGTGGAAATTTATAGGATTATGGGGAGAGATACTAAGGGCCACCTGTCATTGATATAAATCATTTAAAATGAAATTACAGTGTGGTATTCAGGGGAAGCTTAGTTTCAAGGAACGAAACATATCAAGAGTCTTTGTAGTAAGTTGTGTACCTGGGTGAGTCCACCAGGAGAGCATGAAGTCCAGTTTTCCTTGATTGGTTGTTTTAAGGTGGAAAATAAAAAGTACATTGAGAACTTAGCATTTGCTCTCCCAGTATATTACATGGTAGGAAAGGGTTGGGATTTGGAAGTAGGGTAAGAGAAATGGTTGTGGGTTTGAAGATTCGTTTTCCAATTCGACCACTGATTCCCACCTGAGCTCTGAAGGAGGTCAGTTCAAAGGACCATTGAGCCCTGGCCTGGCTGAGGCTTCACCACATAGCCTTTGTGATGGTTGCCTCTGGCTGCCCTGGAAAGGAAACAGGGTTTGGGCTGGTTCCAAAAAGAGCTCTCTGATCTAATTTGATTGGAGTAGCAGAACGGTGAAATTTCCAGAGCAGTCCCGGGATAAGGCATTGGGAACAGAAGTTGGGGGTGTATTAGATGTATGTTGCCAAACTGGAACTTTTGGGAAAACAGGAGAAGGGATGAATATAGGAAAGAGGAATGAAATATTAGTAAAAAGCTTTGGGTCTTCTAATCTTATCACGATATTTAACACTGTTTTTCTTGTTTTATAAGGATAGACATATATGTTATGTTCACGCACTGTTAGCAACAGTAGTTGTGCTTTGCACATTTCATTATTGATTTTTTTAATGATGAGACTAGAAAGGAGTAATTTATACAAAGATAATGTTCCTGTTTTAACGAAAACATCAAATAATCCATAAGGAAATAAACTTCACCTAAAAGTTCTCACACTGTTGGATTAAAGTCCTAAATATAAAAACCCAAACTCTTAAAAGAACACATGGGTACATCTTTATAACCTTGGATTTGGCAATGACCTCTTAGACGCGACACCAAAAGCAAAGCAATAAAGAGAAAAATAGGTAAATTGGACTTCATCAAATTAAAAATGTTGTGCGTCCATGAACACTATCAAGAGGGTGAGAATACATTCCAAAGAATGGGTAAAACTATGTGCAAATCGTGTATCTGATAAGGTCCTAGTATCCAAGATATATAAAGAACTCTTAAAACAAAACAATAAAAAGTTAACAAACCCAATTTAAAAGTGGGCAAAGTACATTTCTCCAGAGAAGATACACAAATGGCCAAAATGCACATGAAAAGATGCTCAGCATCCTTAGTCCTTAGGAAGATGCAGATTCAAGTCTCAACGCAATACCATTGTACACCCATTAGGGTGCTTATTATACAAAACACAACAAAACCAGAAAATAACAAGTGTTGGTTAAGATGTGGAGAAAGTAGAACCTTCATACATTGCTAGTAGGAATATCAAGCGGTACGGCCAGTACGGAAAACAATTTGGCAGCTCCTCAAAAAGCTAAGCATAGAATTGCCATATGATCCACCAAGTCAACTTGTAGTTCTGTACCCAAAAGACGTGGGTATTCAAACAAAAACTTGTGTACAGGTGTTTATAGAAGTGCTATCACAATGGCCAAAGTGGAAAAACCAAAATGTCCATCAACTGGATAAACAAAACGTGGTCTTGTCCAGACAATAGAATGTTACTCAGCCACAAAAAGGAATAAAGTAGACATAGGTTACAACATGGATGAACCTTGAAAACATTATCCTAAGTGAAACCGGCCAGGCACAAAAGGCCATGTGTTATATGATTCATTTATATGTAGAATAGAAAAATCCGTAGTAACAAAGTAGATAAGTGGTTACCAGGAGCTGGGGAGAGGGAGGAATGGCAACTTCCTGCTTAAGAGGCATGGGGTCTCCATTCAGGGTGACGAAAACGTTGCTGAACTAGATAGTGGTGACATTGTGAATGTATTTAAGGCCAGGAAATTATACACTTTAAAATGGTTAAAATAGTAAAGATTATGTTATGTGTGTTTTACCATTTCCAGACTCTATAAACATCATAGAAACTCTGGTAATTTGACAAACAGATGAGCTTAGGTTTGCTGAGGAGATGCATATATTTGAAGTACAGCCTTTGGGACTGGGGAAAGCTTCTGGAAGAGAAAATGTACATGGCTGAGGATGAGTCCTGTTTCCTGGTCCAGACTTGCTGTTCTGTGGCCTGGGGCAAGTCATGTAAACTCTCTGAGCCTCAGTTGGAAGCCTTGGACAAACCTTCTATTTCTGGGTGGGAAAAATCTCAATCACTTGTGGGAGCTTTTCAAGCCTCACACACTTGCATTCACCTTGGCCTCTTACCCAGTGTGAAGGGTGGAATATTTCTGATGGAATGCTCTACTATCAGGAAGAGCAGGTGGGGGACACACACAGGGGTCTGGGAGTGTGAAAGTACACTTTCTGGTAGCACCTTTGTAATACTGAGAAGTCCTGGAGCTGGTGGTGATAGCGCTCGCACTCCTGGGAAGGGCAGGAGGTAGATTCATTCATTCCTTCCTATGCCGCCCACTGGCAGATATCCACACTGAAAGACACAGAGCCCCTGAGTGGGTGGAGTGTCTGTCCTAGAGGGAGGAGATATCATTCCAAAGTCCATCTGTGAACTGCAGTTGTGGTGAGTGTGCTGAAGAAACAGTAAATGCTGCATGGATGAGTATTCCAGGGCTAGGGATGCTCTGAGAAAGTCATGGTTGACCTGCCTCTGAAGGAGGACTTGGAATGAACCAGGAAAACCAGGAAGGTACAGACCAGCATTCCTGGGGGAGAGAGAACCGTGAGGGGGAAGGAAAGCAGAGTGGGCTTGGGGAAGACATGGCAAAGAAAGCCTCATGCTGGGAGGTCATGCTGAGTTGTGGTCAATGTCATTGAATTAAAAGGCCAGGGAAGTATTTTGCTGAGACCACAGTAGGCACTTGTACCAGCAAATGCTGCTTTCACGTCCCCACAAAGCTACCTCCTGTGCTCTGGGAGTACGTTACCAGCAGTAACCACACAGCATCTCTGAAACTGAAAATGGTCCCCAGAGTTGGCTGTGACCTGAAGCCACCGTTCCTCGGAGCCTATACCATCTCCCCAGCACAGGGCAGTGTGGGTTACAGAACCAGTGGCTCTGGAGTGTGACACCCAGCCTACCCTGAGAGTGCTGGGAGAATGTGTCTCCTTTTGGTCTTTTGGGTTTTGGCCCATCACCCAGTAAATCTAGGCTCTGAGGATGGTAGAACTACCAAGAATTTCACTTGTATTCGGCAGGACCATTGCATGTATTTGGTGGGTGGACCGGATCCATCTTTGTGGTGTAGGCCACATTTGCTTCCACACTTTGATGGAACCCAAGGTGAACGGAGCTCATACCTGCCAGTCATGTGCTGTACTCCTAGGAGCCTTCCCTGCTTAGAGTTGACGTGGTTGGAGGGCCCAGCGCTGCAACTCTGGGGCGTGTGCGATGCTCCCGGCCGCCCTGTCCACGGTGCAGCAGTGGGGAAGGGAGGATGATCACAGCCTTGATTGGAGTTGTCCCATTAAGGAAGGGAGCTCATCTGTAAGTCCTACTTTAGGCAAGGCCCCCAGTCCAAACTCTATTAAATTTGGAGGCTTATGGGTCATTTCTTCTCTGTAACCATAAGTCTGTTCCATCTGGCTTAATGTTTTTTCCCCTTTGCTTGCAGGAGAGTAGATCTGGAGAAACCAACAGCTGTGTTGAAGAAATAATTCGGGTAAGGATATTCTTTTACAAATCTTACCAACTGGTTGACATAGATTCCAAATAGAAGGAGGTGCAGCTGCAGTGTCAAAGTGAGCCCATTGTTCATGTGTTGTCTGATCTTTACCCTTTCTGAGGGTAATCACCTAAGTTGCCTAAATAACAGTACTTTACAAAACAACTTCTAAAGCTTCTTTTAGAAACCTAGGAGCTACACCTTAATCTGGTCCCTTTGCACAGGCTGAGGTGACACTGTATTAAAGGGATCAGCTGGAAGACAGAGCAACAGAGTTGAGATGAAAACTATGATTGTGTTCACATTTGGATGCCCCCATTTATCACCCTACTATTTAAAAGCATCTTTCAATAGTCTGTGCTTTCCAGTCAGGCAGGGGTTGCCTGGTTATTTTTCTCCCAAACTTAATTAGAATCAGAAGCACTCTGACAAGGAGGTGATGCTCAGTGTTGAAAATTTACTTCTATATTGTTGTGCGTGTTATTATTTTTGCCTGTTACTCTCTGTAAGCCTGTCCTTTTCATCATCATCATCTCACGTGCACAGCCTCTGTGAACTAGTTTCACGCGCAGATGCACTTAGGCTGGGCTGTTCTGCCCTATTAGTGTCCTCCTGAGCCCTCAAACTTATAATCAGGATGTCCTCTTCAACCTATATTTTGTCTTCAATCATATTTTTCATCGGAATAACCTAATAATTTATAGCTCTCAGAAAGCTGATATTACACTGGGCAAAACACCAAGGCAGATCAGACCAGATGGTGTGGCAATTCTCTATAAAGGAAAAGAAAAACTTTATTTTAATATGTTTGTAACTTTTGGGCATCCTACACACTTTTCCTTGAATGGCTAGTGAATTACAGTAATATGGTTATGTGGTTTAAAATTTTACATTAACCATCAAATTGTTTTCAGCGGTAGGATTTTTATTTCTTCCTGGAAAGCATTATTTCATAAATAAATTTTTTCACTCTCGAATTGATTAAAATAACTCATTGAAGTTTGATTTGATGAATTCATAATGATTTTTGTTTTTCTGGGAGAGATTTATATAGAAAGCAGTTGTCAAAGTGTGGTAGCTTCATTTCTGGCATTTAATTATACGTTGAATAAAATACGTGTTGTATTTTACATCTAAATTATCTCTATCTTGGGGCCTTGTTTCAGGTTAAACACAGATAGTGTAAAATGCAGATGTACTTTTCCTGTTTTTCTCTTTTAACATACTTTCATGTTTGGGGTCCCAGTATTCAGTGTTCAAGCCATCTTCCTTTGATTGGTTATGGTGTTTATATCTGCAAAATGATAATACCACAACACACCAGTCCCCTCTTTGGTTTCTCTGTTTATGTTTAAAAAATCCTACCCCTTCTCATCCTTTCTTATCTTTTCTGAGGATATGGAAGAACTCTGTTGTTTGACCTTTCTGTCCTATATTCTAAGCAGGGCTTGAAGTTTATAAAGAGCTTGAGTGTTTCTCATACCATAACGATATATTTTAGAGAAGCAGTCCACAACCTTTTCGGCACCAGGGACTGCTTTTGTGGAAGAAATTTTTCCACGGGGGGGGGGGATGGTTTCGGGATGATTCAAGCGCATTACATTTATCGTGCCCTTTATTTCTATTATTATTACATAGTGATATATAATGAAATAAGTATACAGCTCACCGTGATGCTGACAGGAGGCGGGGCTCAGGCGGTAACGATGGGGAGCGGCTGTAAATACAGATCAAGCTTCGTTGGCTCACCCGCAGCTCACCTCCTGCTGTGTGACCCGGTTCCTAATAGCCACGGAGCGGTGCCAGTCTGTGGCCCGTGGTATGGGGAACCCTGCCTTATAGACAGTGCAAAATTCACTTCAAATAAAACTGAATACTGGGGCTTCTCTGGTGGCGCAGTGGTTGAGAGTCCTCCTGCCACTGCAGGGGACACGGGTTTGTGCCCCGGTCCGGGAAGATCTCTTCCACGTGCCGCGGAGCGGCTGGGCCCGTGAGCCATGGCCGCTGAGTCTGCGCGTCCAGAGCCTGTGCTCCGCAACGGGAGAGGCCGCAACTGTGAGAGGCCCGCGTACCGCAAAAAAACCCCAAAAAACTGAATGCTGTTAGTCAAGAGTTTAAAGCGTTATTTATTTTTTTCTTAAGAAAGCTGATGAGAGCCTGGCACCCCGGCCCCACTCTCCTACCTTCCCACAGTACTGACCCCGAATCCATCACACCACGGGTGCCGCCCCTGCCTGCCTTGAATCAGGCGTGGAACAAGAGGAAAAGCCTGGACCAGTGAGAGAATTGATTTATGTGTACGCGCAGGGTCAAGGGTAGGGAGGATGCTTCCTTCATCGGAAGACAGCTGAGCTCTGAGCTCCACACTTCCCAGAGCTTGTGAGGAGTGTTCCAAAGAGGAGATGGTATAGACTGGGAAGTGATGGTGGTGCTGGTGCTGTCATGTGAGCATCTTTTTCTCCCCTCACCTGGCAGTCTAAGGTGTTAGTAGTGCTCTAACTTCAGGAGCTCCTAGAGGATCATGTCTGTGTTCCCAGTTTTGCCTGGAATGTTTTTCTGGCTGTCACCTGCCTCTCACACCAGGCAGCCCCAGGATTGTCTTCCCCTCTTATTCTAAGCATCTCTCCTGCAAACACAAGCACAGGGCGCCTTTTCAGTTACAGCCTGTTGGATTTGTTGTGTGTCTGTCACACATCAGTATTCTTCCCACACGGTGGCCCTAATGTTTGGAATTTAGAATTCACGATTTTGTGGAATGAATAAATAAATGAGTGGGTGAGTAAAAGAATCCTCGAAAGGAGAGTGATGAGTATCGTTGTGATGGCTCAGAGATTCCCTTTGCTGTAAACCACAGACAAGAGGTATTGGCCTTTTTAATGCTCGGTTCCTGTGAATCATCTTTGTGGAGCCCAATTTTCCTTACCAGCGTCTCTCCCCTTGGAATCAGCTCAGGTAAACCTGATGTTGTCAAGGTCACCAGAGGTGCTTACTACTTGCAGCCATCTCATTTTAAAAAGGCTGTCCCTTGTTGTGGAGGAAGATTGGGGTCACTAAAAATACCTTAAAATTATGAAAATGGAGATGGTCGTCGGACAAGTGTTTGCATGCCCTTTCCATGTGGGAGGTACTGGCAACAGCGGTGGGTTAGAGAGACATGACCCCTGGCCCTTTGGGAACCGACAATGTGCTGGAAGAGATAGATACTAAGTTTTTTTTTTTTTAATCTCATAAATAAATGTATAATGTGAATTGTGGTAAATACTCAGGGTTTTATGAGTGCTTACTCTAGGGTACATTACCGAATTTGGGGTCAAGAACTACTTCCCTGAGGAAGCAGCCCTTGAACTGAGCTGGAGGGTGAGTAGGAAAGCAACCTAAGGAAAATGGTGAAGCTTCCAAGCAGAGGGAATGAAGAGCTCGGCTTGTTAGAGACCCGGGAAGGAGAGAGAAGGCCCGCGTGGCTGGAGAGCAGGTGGGAAAAGCCAGGCAGGAGCGGCCAGTCGTGCTGTGCTTTCTCAGCCACATTCGAGAGCCTCTAAGCACAGGGGAACCGGTGAAGGATTGGAGCTGGGAGCGATGTGATCAGATTGGCGGCGTAGATGCACCGTTCTGGCTGCTGTGAGGAGTGGCTTGAGGGGAAAATGGAAGAGGAATGTGGGGCTGATGCAGGTTCCAAGCAAGGGATGCTTGGTGGAGACACGGGAAGATTGAGGGAGATGCTGTGTTGGGTGGGGGAGAAGAGGACATCCTCTGTTAATTTTTAGACATGCTGAGTTTGAGGTGCCTTTGTGATGTTCAAGTAGACGAGGAGAATGTAGAGGAACTCAGGACAGAGGTCTGAGCTGCAGGCCAGCATTTTGGATGAATTAGCACATTGGTAGTAAAACCACAGAAATGGGTACATTTGTCTGGAGAGAGACTTGAGGCCGAGAAGCAATGAGGGCCTGAATTCCACCATTTCAGGAGCAGGGAAGGGAGGAAGATCCACTGGCAAACGAACATGAGAGGGAGTGACTAGAGAAAATTGGGACCGTGGAAAGCCACAGAATTCAAGGGAAGAGAGTTTCCATCCAACAGGGTGCAGAGTTTCTGAGAGGACACGAAAAGATGAGGATCGAAAGCCACCCAATGGATTGGACAACAAAAAGGTCGTTGGTGACCTTATGGGGAGCTGTTTCTGTGGAGGAGAGGGGGCAGGGTCCAGACTGGAGAAAACTGAGAGGATGGAGTCCCTGAGTTTAGAGACCTCTTGTGAGGAAAGGCAGTCGTTTCCGTTCCATTTATTTCCTACACAGTCACGACCACCAATGAGGATAGGCTAACATTTATTGAGCACTTACTATATCTGGGACACTCTTCCAAGCTTCTTGCGTGTGTTTTCTCATTGGACCATCACAACTGCCTTCTGTGTAGTTGGGAACTATTATCATCCCCATTTTACAGAGGAAGAAACTGAGGCGAGGGGAGGTTCAACACAGCTGGCCAAGGGAACAGCTACCACATGGTAGAGCTGGGATTTTAACCAGCACCACCATCTGGGACCAGCACCCCCTCTCTCTTACCTGCTGTGCTGTCTTATTAAAGGAAGAAGCCCCCACCCCCACCCCAGCTCATTCATGAAACCACTCAGGCATTTTGCTGTGAAAGGGAGGTTTCCCGTTCCCATGTGTGTATGATCTGAAAGTGCCCAATCACGCGTGTGTGCACTTGAACTTAGTGGAGGTTTTATGGCCAACGTCAGCAATCTCACCTTTGAACTTCTTTTTCCTCCCCCCTCTCTTACTTTTGCTGAGGTGACTGCTTTCAAGTCATTTGAATATTACATTATGTTCTCCAGTATAATTATTTTTTATCGTCACTCAGAGAATTTCAATCCTGGGACCTAGTAAATCTGTGTATTACTGCAAAATTCATTTAGGAGATGGGCACTAAGGGCTGGGAGCCCTCATTGCTGACATATGTTTGTAACAGACAGTTTTCTGTTGCACTGTATTTCATCCCTAAAGGCTCCAGTGCTGTAATACTTAGGTGCTTTCCCTAGCATTATCCATTAACGTAGAATGGCATTAACATTTGTTCAGCAAATAAAATCCGTTTACAACCTCATGGGGGTGTGCAGGGCTGGAATCTAGAATGCACAGATTTTATGCCGCACAGCTCTAGATGGTGTTTATTGCCAAGCATTCCTCATAACGTAGGGAGCCTTTGTCATAAGGGACCAGTGTTTTGAGATCTGGTTTGGATTTAAAGGATGAATTTAGAGACAATCTCAGGGCAACATCTGAGCAGATTATCTTCTTGGCTTTCATCTTTAGTCGCTAATTTAATTCCAATTTCCTGTGAAATATTCATGGTGAATATTTACGTAGAGTTGCCTTTCTGTTGATATGAAAGGAGTAACTGGGACTTGTTTAAATTCTGGAGACCCAAACCAATTTCCTGACACTATAATTGAACAGATTTCCAGCAGACAGAGGGAACTCCTTTTCCTTGGTTTTCTAGAAACTAAGGAGCCTCCTAGGCAAGATTTCCAGTTGTGATGCTGGGAGATCTGTGAGGGAGGAGAGAGTTGAGATTACCATCACGTGGGACGTACATCGTCATGGCCCCCTCACGTGTTCAGACCCTGGATGGTGAGACAAGAGAAACCTTGTGCTTAAATGTCTACAGGCTCCGTAAGCCACATGAAAATATATTAGCCACTCGGAGAAAATAGAGAACAAAGGGACAACTTGTTTTAAGTGATCTGTTTGGGTCGTTTGCAGAGCTGGACCTAGGTCAAATCTCCCGTTTCAGACCAGACAGGCGTTTCCTGCCTCATGTTTTTTTTTTTGTTTTTTTTTTTTTTAATAAATTATCTCATTTGTTTCAAGTAGTAAAGATTTTATTCACGGCAAAATGAAGCCCACAAATGGCAAAATCAATCCGGGTATAAATGTAGAGGAGCCCGTTTATATATCCCATGACTTGTCATAATAAAATCGAATCAAAGCAAAAGTAAACCTGGTGGAGGTCTAGAGAAATTCACCAAGCAAAAGCTACGTGTTTTATCCAAGATAAATGAGTTTCACTTGGTAGTGTTTTGTTTTGATTTTTCTTTTTGCAGTTGGCCACTTGGATGGATAGAGACAGCAGTAACACAATTTCTATCTTATTTTACATCTGTAGGTGCATTTTTACTAGATGTTATTATATTTGTCCTTTTGGCTGAAACCCAAAGCCCTACTTAAATGGCTCCATCTCTCTTCCAGGGGCCTCCTGGTGCCTGTAAGGGGTATGCAGCAGCCTGCTGCTTGATTCAGGGCCATTTGGCTACACTTTGTGATGACTCTGGAGGTGTCCAGTTTGTAACAGAGGTGGGGTGAGAATACTCTAATTCAGAATCTGTTCTGAGCCCAGAGGCTTTGGGGTGATGGCCAAAGGGACCATGGAGGTCTGGAAGCTCCCATTGGGAGTGAATGGCTTTGCCTTTCTGTTTTTACCTGTCTCCTTCTGATGCACACGGTTAGACATCACAGAGGCATTTACAGAACCAGGGGTGTGGAAGACCAAGGGGGTGTTAGCAGCCCAAGCAGCATATATTCTGTGGGAATATACTCTCTGCCCTATAGTCAAGGGAGAGTTCTGATACCGCAGTCAATATCTTTGCATGGGGGATTGTCATTATCTTACTCTGAAGGTGCCGACTGGAAGACAGGAGGAGGTGCACACATAGTGTTAACAACAGCTGGATGCCACAGGCCGTCACGGAGCTCACAGTGCTGTGTACCTCCTGCTGTGCCCAGGCTGGGACAAGGGAAGCATGTCAGTAGCCAGACTGCACCATGGGCGGGGTTTCCAGCAAGGTCAAAGGCACACCTTCCCCATTTCTCTGTGAAGAAACTTGGAGAACTTCAGCACTTACATTAGAGGACCGAGGCATTAAATATACTTGATTTTTAAAGTTTTCTGTTGCTCTAGCCTTGCAAGGTACATCCACCGAGCAAAGAGATAGTGAGACTGGGCTCAAGACAGAGTCAGATTCTTGGAGGTGCTCTGCAGAGCCACACGTGCTCTGGCCTCATCTCTCACCCCTGCCCACCTCTCACTCTGTACATGGCTTCTGCAGGAGCGGCACCACAGCTCTCTCCCTCACCTCCGGGCTTCATGCATGCTCTTCTCTAACCCCAGAGCACGCTCTGTCTACCCCTGACCCCGAACACCCGACTGTTTCTTGCTTATCTTCCAAGCCTCACTTAAGATGTCACTCCCTCCAGGAAGTCTTCCTGATTGCCAGAGTCTGAGTTAGATGCTCTTGTTCTATATTCCCCAAGTACCCTTTACTTTTATTCATAGCACTTATTGTACTGAGTCATAATTGTCTTTCTTAAGCCCCATTAGGCTCTTACCATCCATCTCCAGGGGCTATCAAACTGCCTGGCATGTAATGGGTGTTTTAATCAATGCTGAATAAATGGATGAGGAATAATGAATGAATGCCTTTGACCTTTTGCTCAGTGTCTGTTTTTCCTCTCCACCCTGTTGTCCTTCCAGTCCTCCAACAAAAAAAGATTGAGGTGCTGTCCCCCTGAAACATAAGCTCTCCAAGGACATCCAAGATTGTTGGGTTACCTGGGAGCATTAGAACATTCTACATTTCGCACAAATTCAAGAGAGATGAGAGTTCAACTAATAACTCCTGAGGGTTGGAAGTGAAAAGGCATCCCCAGCTACTGCTGGTATCCATGCCAGAAAAACTCAGACCTTTTGTATCTGCCACTTGTAGTCTGATTATCTTTCATGAAACTGAGTTTTCCATTTTGATAGCTAATGAATGTAATATACAAGTTGAAGAAATCAAGATAATAAATTTGCAGGGATAATTTGGTTAATTACCATATTGCTGCTGGTGTAATCGAGGGAGGGATGTCAAAGCTATTTCCACTGCTAATATGTTCCATGTAAAGCAGTTCTTGGAACAATTACCCAAAGTTATCAACTCAAGACACACATTTTAAAATTGTACTTATCATGAAAACCACACACGGTGTTCTGTTTTTTCAAATGGAGGGTTGTGAAATTACACAGATTTGCTGCAATTACTATCGTACACATACAGGAAAGTTAAAAATAATTTCTAAGATCGAAAAAGATAATTTGAGGATTGACAAGATACAGGCCTTGAAAAATTAGAACATCTATCTAGATATTAATGATATCTTTTAAGGAAGACATAATTACCTGTAGTTCTTACACTCATAATTATTTAGAT
Source organism: Neophocaena asiaeorientalis asiaeorientalis (assembly GCF_003031525.2). NCBI lineage: Eukaryota > Metazoa > Chordata > Mammalia > Artiodactyla > Phocoenidae > Neophocaena > Neophocaena asiaeorientalis. Next base: position 9,949,503 of record NW_020173116.1, on the reverse strand, counting down.
CATTATAATGGAAAAAACTTAGAAACCTGATTATTCTTTTGCCATTTCATTTATGTGCTGTTTTATGATTTCTGATATATTTGGTTTATAGTTACGCGGTTTGTGTGTTTTTAATGGTTGTTGGATGCCATGAGATGTAAGTATTTTTAAAATGTAGGGGTTGAAACTCAGGACGTTTTTCATGACTTTTAGAACATGTGCCCGTATTTATCTACAGGTGGTTTTGTTCTGATTTTGAAAGCTGTCCACACACACAGCCCACAATTTCAGAATTTGCGGCCTCTCCCGTTGCAGAGCACAGGCTCCGGACGCGCAGGCTCAGCGGCCATGGCCCACGGGCCCAGCCACTCAACGGCATGTGGGATCTTCCCGGACCGGGACACGAACCTGTGCCCCCCCAAATCGGCAGGCAGACCCCCAACCACTGCGCCACCAGGGAAGCCCTAGTTTTGGCATTCTTTAGGCTCCTAAATTAACTGGTTTTTGAACCTGAGGCATTTTCCCATTTGCACATGGCTCCATTCCTGGGCCCACGTGTAGCCCAGAAGTTCTGGAGAATCGCTATGCTTGGCCTGCTTCCTGAACACCTTTGGTTCTGCTGATGAACTGGGAAACGTACACCTCTTCCTGTCTCTCCAGATACAGTAGTCCTCTTTTATCCGAGGTTGCAGTTACCTATGGTCAATTGAGGTCTGAAAATGTTACATAGAAAATTCCAGAAATAATTCATCAGTTTTAAATCATGTGCTGTTCGGAGGCAGGTGATGAAATCTCGTGGCATCTTGCTCCATCTCACCTGGGATGAGAACCATCTCTTTGTCCGGCGTATCCCGTGCATCTCGGTATCTCTCTCGGTACTGTGTTCAAGTGGTTCTTACTTTAGTTGATAACGGCCCCAAAGTGCAAGAGTAGTGATGCTGGCAGTTCTGCTCTTCTCTGACTGTGCCTAATTTATAAATCAAACTTTATCCTAGGTGTGTATATATAGGAAAAACAGTGTGTGTAGGGTTTGGTGCTGCTTGTGGTTTCAGGCACCCACTGGGGGTCTTAGAACATATACCCCATGGATAAGGGGGGATTGCAGTATTGGGCTGGAAAATAATGTCATATCCTGACACGAGCTGATTTATTTCTTACAGCTTCTCCCTCTCTCTTTCCTCCCACTAAAAAGGTGTACCTATTTATGCAAAAGTATATCTCTCTCTCTCCCCTGAATTTCCTAAAAAGTTACAGGCATTGTAACTCATGGGCAGTTTGCTGTTTATTATTACAACTTTTTCATTACAGTGTTTTCATTTTAATGCCTTATTTTTTATTGTAATCCTAAATCATGAGAGGTCTGTGGTTCTGTAGAATTAAAAATACTAAAAATTTTATATTCTTCTCCTTTTTAAAAAAAAAGTGTTTTTCTGTGAACATTGATTAGGCTTCTGAAACATGATTAAAAATCCTAACATCAGCATGCTTATTATTGACATATTACGCATTAATTTAAAACTCTATGCCTCAGCTACTTGTAAATATCTTTTTAATAATCTCAAATATAGGTTTATTTTTGCATATGAAGTACATATTTTCTAAAAATCACCCTGGGATTCTATATTAATTTAACAGTATCGATATATTTATATCTGCATACTTTATGAATCATTTTAGCCTTCCCTTCTCTGGCAATAACTTGTGATCTCACAGTATTTTTGGTCAGTTTTTAAACATGTTTTTGAATTCAGTTTAACGGTGTCTGGGTGGGGGAGAGGGAATGATAAGCTTTTATTTATTTTTCTTATTTTTTTAATTTTTTTTGCAATTTTGGAAGATATTTTATTTTCTATAATTAAAGAGTACTTTTTTGGTAAACATACTATTTTTAATAAAATATAATCTATAAGGGCAAACATGAATCAAGGATATGATGAAATATTGATTAAAATAAATCCTACTCTTTCCTTTGTAGAATATAGATTATTATAAGTGGTTACTTTTTATTTTCCAACTTGGCAACAGTTTAGTACGATAAGCCCAAGAGAAAAGTTAATATATTCAAGATATATTAATATCTGAGTTTGAATACGCAAAGTATTTTTAAAAAGTAATATTATAAAAATGAAAGTCCTTGAGCATATGCTGACATGACAGGCTTTTAAAAATAGAACCTTTCAAGTTAGCTTAAAACGTTAGTACAGCTTCTGAAAAATGACCGAATCCCCCAAAACCTACCCAGGCTGCTTCTCTGGAAACCAAATGACAGTCTTTTACCCAGCTTCAAACAGGAAAGCCATTTGAAAACTCAGCTGCAGATAAACTAGAGAGAAAGAGGAAAAGGGAGAAAGAAAATCCAGCCATGATGCATGAAGAAGATGGTGTCGCGAGAGGTTCCCTCCAGTGAGAGTAAAACCTCCCCTCTGGGCTGCAACATGAGCATTGATCATTCTGACCTTTTCGCTTTCTATTTCCTTGGTTTTCTCAATGAAGTCTCTCACTCAGCCCTCCACCCGCACCCCAACCCCAGACTCTGGAAAGCGGCAAGAAATGAACACTGAGTTCTTTTGGACGTTCGCTGGTTATTGTTGTATGAAATCAGGAGATCACTGTGACATGAATACAGACTCAAGAGCAGATTCCCAGCAGGTTCAAAACAATGTAGATGGTGATGGGGGGAGGGGGGGACTCATGGTAACTGGAGTCATCTAGAAAGATCGTCAGCAACCCGTGGATAGTTGAAATGATTAATCACTTCAGCACAAAAGAGCACAAAAGAGCACAAAAGAGATTTGTTAAGAATAAGCGGGGGACAGAGTGCTACCTCCAGGGGTGCCAGGCCTGTCTGCTTAATAATGTGTTTTTAAAGTGTATGCCACGTCAAAAGCCAAGCACGTGCAAATGGAGGAAAATGGAAAGAAAAAGCAGTGGTCAGAATACTTAGTGCATCAGAACAAACGTTTCCGAGATCAGATTGGCAATAACTTTGATTGGAGCATTTTTAAATGCATTCTTATGCCCCACCCCACCTCCCACCTCCAAGGTCTTAGCAGCCCTGGGAAAACTCACAGTCCCTAGAAGGATGTGTGCTGGACCTTTTATCACTAAAAATGATAAAGAGCCCATCGAAGCAATATTGTGTGATAGTCCCCCTTTCTTTGAGGTGCAGGGGTCTCAATAGTCTCCTTGGGCTAGAGCAAACTCCATGAATGAAAGCAACAGAAGCAATAATGATAGCATGGCTTAACACGCCTTGATGGCTTTCTGTGCCCTCAATGTCTGTTATCTCCTTTAATCCTCACTCTAACTCTAGATGATGTCATCCTCATCTTCCAGAGCAGGAAACTGAGATAAGGGGAGGGGAACACATAGTAAATAAGAGACATGGTTAAGGTTTAAACTCCAGAGCCCAGAGCCTAAGTTCATAAACCAGATAGAGTGATTTTTTTAAAAGGCTGAATATTTTCAGTACGTAAGACTAGGCAAATTCTTCTTGTGGGGAGGCATCAGCACTCTTGTGTTCGTACCACCTCTTTCTCACGGCCTTGAGGATAGGAAAGGATGCTCATGGCTGCAGTTGTTGCTTTAGAAGCCACACAGCGTTTCTGAGGAGTTAGATTGAGCATTGATGCCTGCGGTGTGGCATAAGGGGTGCACAGTGAGCACAGAAGTACCTTTTTTTGTTGTTGTTGTTGCGGTACGCAGGCCTCCCACTGTTGTGGCCTCTCCCGTTGCGGAGCACAGGCTCCGGATGCACAGGCTCAGCGGCCATGGCTCACGGACCCAGCCGCTCCGCGGCATGTGGGATCTTCCCGGACCGGGGCGCGAACCCGCGTCCCCTGCACCGGCAGGCGGACTCTCAACCACTGCGCCACCAGGGAAGCCCCAGAAGTACCTTTGATAGTTCCTTACAAATTGGTCTTGAGCGTCTATTCACCTGTAACCTAGTTACTGGTAGTACATCTTGAAGTGCCAGCTTCTTCTGCATCAGCCTGTGTTTTGCTACCTTCCATAAAGCTCCATGTTACTGACACCACCTGCTCGTATTACCCTTCGTAAGAGCCCCAATAGTCAACACTGTCCTCCTTCCCAGGAGAGGGGTGGGTGAAAATGTAGAGTCAGAGGCACCGAGAGGTCCAGGTGGCCGCAGCCCGCACCCCTGGCTGCACAGGTGTGAATTTTCCCTGTCGCTGGAGGGAGTTCTTGCATCAGACACTCTGTTTGACAACGGCTCTGCCACTGACCAGCTTGGTAGCGTTGAGTCAGTAGAGATTTCAATACAGTACACAGTTTGCAAAGAAGAAAGCTGTAGTTCTCGCTCGTCATTTGATATGGCTGGAGCATCTGTTGCCAGATAAATTGGTGGATACAAACATCTTCGTGAATCAACATGGCTAACCAAACGTTTTCACTCATCAAACGCAGTTCTGGAGGTAAAGCAGTCTTGCAAATCTGTGATTGAAATCAACCTTTTATTTTGGAACTGATGACTGTTAGCTGCCATTATTCTCATTAGGATAATCAAGTATTTTCAAACTCGTTGGAGATGAGGTTCACTTAAGGAAATCTCAGTCTGTGAAATCGGTTGTAGAGTATTTGCGAGATTAGCTCTTTATTGCTAAGAAATCATTGTTGTGCTAAAGGACTCCTGCCTACAGGAAAGGATTAACCTAGGATTAATAGCAAATTCCCCTAGATATCTAGAATCTAGATATCTGCTTACAGCTTTTTTTACAACTTAGCATTCCTAGAAAACAAGAGTGTTGGAATCACTTTGAGTTTGATTTGACAAACGATAAAATATAAAGACAGTGCTTCCTTGGAATAAAAATGAAAGCCAGTGGGACATTATAAATCACTTTACAAAAATATCTTTTTTTTTTTTTTTTGTACCAAGTGGGTTCAGGTGCCCAGACTAATAAGCAAAGCAGCTGCAAAGGGAATAAATGCAGATGACACCCCCTGGTGGAACATTGTTTGATAGGTGGTTGATGGCGTTTTCTCTCTTTAAATAGAGTGGAAGTGCGTATTGAAATTTCTTTGCCTTCTTAATTATTGTAAACTACGTTCATTTATGTCAACTTATGCCTGTTAGTTGCTTTTACAAGTATATGGTTATACCAAGTATGCCTAATTATGAATCAGATTACCCAGGCAAAGTCGTTTTTATAATATATGTTCTAGTCTACTGTGTTTCTAAAGACTCCTTTTCAGAGCTCACAAAGGCTTAAAAATTATGCATAGCTTCTAACTTATAGGAGTATTTTCACATTGAAATAAACTTGGTAGATTGCTTGGAACAGCTGTCTTGCTTATTGGCAAATGACATAGAACCCTCCTACTTCAATATAAATCCTTCCCATGTGAAGACTTATCCAACTGAGGAGAGCAGAGTAAGACTCAGAAATCTGCCTGGGCTTGGAAGGACAGTGAATTAAAATAGTGGAAGTCTTTAAAGAGGTAGGTTGAGAAAATCCCCAGCTTCCACATAGAGCCTTAAAAGAAGACACAGGAAGGGAAATGGGTTGATATTCCTGTACCATGTATGAAGGATTATATCTTTTCAATATTGTGTTTTTCATTGACATACAGATTTAATTTCAATTAGAATGTGATTGCCTACATTTCTGTATGATTTTGTAGGACCCAGCAGTATTCTCAGTAAGTACTTGAATGATTTATTGAAAATCTAACTTCATGAAAAAACTGACTCATTCAACTTTTAAAGACATCTTATATATCCTTTCAAGTATGGGACTTATTACTTGTTAATTATTTATATTCAACACCTTGAGTTATTACTATAAAAAAGTCAGTGACCCCTAGCATCCAAAGATGAGTAAGAGCTGGAATTTTACATGTAGAAAATTCAGGTCTTCATGGGAACTCAAAGGCATCTAAAATTATAAACTGTTTTTACATCTGTTAGGAATCCACTCTTGAGTGAATTAGGAGTTTATAATGATACCTGTGGTTACTTGAAAATGAAGAACTGGGCATGCATATTCAGCATAGTTAGTAGTGAGTTTTCTTTTTTTTTTAATTGGGGTATATTTGTTTTACAGTCTTGTGTTAGTTTCTACTGTACAGCAAAGTGAGTCAGCCATATGTATACATATATCTCCTCTTTTTTGGATTTCCTTCCCATTCAGGTCACACAGAGCACTAAGTAGAGTTCCCTGTGCTGTACAGTAGGTTCTCATTAGTTATCTATTTTATACATAGTAGTGTATGTGTATGTATATGTGTGTGTGTGTGTGTGTGTGTGTGTGTGTGTGTGTGTGTGTGTGTGTGTGTGTGTGTCAATCCCAGTCTCCTTTAATGGATTTTCTTCTCCTCCTGTGGCAGCAATAACATGTGGTTGACCCAGGCTGGTTGTATGGCTCAAAGGAGATTAAGGATTGCACACAGCTTGGTAAAGTGCTATTAAAAACAGCAGTGTTTCAGCTCAGAGCTACAGAAGGTAGAGAGCTGGAGAGAGCACCACTTCCACTCTTACAAGAGGAAAAAAAAGCCAGAGAAAGAGCAAATTAGCTACTTTTCTTAAACCCATGAAAGAACTGAGGTCGCAAGGCAAACAACCTGAAATATGAAGGGAGACAGGCACCTTCAGTGAGAAACAGGATTTGAGCTTTTGCTTGTAACGGACACCACCCAAGGCCATGTAAACCAGTTAGAAGAAACTTGTATGATTGGCAAAGGTGAACATGGGCTCACAGGAGGGCACCACAAGCACAGGGGAGTTTGCACTCTTCTGCAGGCTTTTCTTCCCCCAGGTGCTCATAGGGAAGACCTGGGAGCAGGCTGGGAGGCCTCACCTGTGGTGTTGGCTAGGGGAAGGGAATTGCAGCCACTGCTGAACCTCCACCCAGGCCCATCTCCTCTTTCTCTCCTACTGATCACAAACCTTAATCTGTAGGAAGAAGGGCACAAACCTGCAGCCTGAGAGCCCTGGTGGGTGCCCCTATAGCTGGAGGAGAGGAATGGCAACCATCACCCAAACAACGCACACCCTTCTCCCCTGTCATTCCTTAATCTTCAGGGGTTAGGGCAACCAGAATGCATCCTGAAGTCCCTGTGGGAAACCCACTGTATCGGCAGAGTCTGGGGTTTTTTTTTTAGAAAAAACAAAAAGCTCTACCCCTAGGGAAGGGTCAGGAATATGTGCTCCCTAACATTACATTACATCTGGAGGAAAGCTACACCACCAAGACTCATGTTCACAGTGCCCAGCTAACACCAAGGCTTAATCAAAACATCAGAGACCATCTTCTTTCCCCAGCTCTCCAACCACTGCATAGACTAGCACTGAGTAAAAAGAACAGTGGGATACAACTGGGAGAGCTATGCAAAGAGAAGACCCAAAGCCAAGTGGAAACTCATAGCCCAGCAGAGAGCAAATTCACATCCAGCCTGACCCCTCATTAGATTAACACAAACCTCCACACTGAAGACCTAACAGAAGGAAAGGCATTCTCATCTCCAAGAACAGAACATACTTCCCTCAGAATCTACTGTCTTATACAACATGTTTGGTGTTCAACAGAAAATAAGGAGACCTATAAAAAGGTAAGAAAAAGCACAATCTGAAGGGACAAAGCAATCATCAGAACTGGACACAGATATTAGAACTATCAGACACGGAACTTAACTGGCTACAATTAATATATTAATGGCTCTTAAGGAAAAGGCAGACAGCATGCAAGATCACACCGATGGAAACTATAAGAGATGACCACGTGAAAAAAATTGATAAATGAAAAAGAGATGAGGAATGTCTGTAATGGGCTCATCAGTAGGCTGGGCACAGTTGAAGAAAGAATCCATGAGCATGAAGGTAAGTCAACAGAAATCACTCAAACTGAAAACAAAGAGATAACAGTGTAAAACAACAACAACAAAAACAGAACAGAGCATCCAAGACTGGTTGGATAATATTAAATGGTCAAGCACATGTAACTGAAATTCCAGAAAGAGGAAAAACAAAGAGAACAGGGCAGAAGAAATAATGGCCAAGAATTTTCCAAAATTAGTGACAGACACCAAACCACATATCCCAGAAACTCAAGCTCAGAGAATACTTAGCAAGATAAATACCAACACACACACATGCACACAATCACACACACACCCTAATGTATATCATATTCAAACTGCTGAAAGCCAAAGACAAAGAGACAATCTTGAAGTCAACCAGAGAAAAAAAGACACTTTACCAACAGAGGGACCAGGATAAAAATGACGGACTTTTCATTGGTAACTGGGCAAGCAATAAGACAACAGAATACATCTTTAAAGTGTGAAACGGAGTGAGGGGGAACCTCAACCCAGAATTCTCAACAAAAATATTCTTCAAAAGCTAAAGAGAAATAGTTTTCCAGGCAAATAAAAACCGTGGGAATTCATTATCAGATCAACCAGACAAGAAATGGTAAAGGAAGTTCTTTAGGCAGAAGGAATATGATGTAGTCAAAAACTCAGATCTTCCCACACAAAAATAAGAGTATCAGAAATGGAATAGATAAAGTAAAACAGGCCCAACAGCATGTAGTAAATGCTAAAGCCTGGCCTTACACCGAGTTCCTTTATTTACTGATTAAAAGGCAACCATTACGTACTATTTAAAAGGTAGGGAGTTTGAGCTTGGAAAGATGAAGAAGTTGTGGTGGTTAGGGTTGTACAAGAATGCAAATATACTTAAGGCCACTGAACCATGTATGTAAAAATGGTAAATTTTACATCGTGTGTGTTACCGCAGTAAGCAACTGTTATATCCAAGAGGTGCTCCATAGCATGCAAACATACAGCAATGTTTTCCCTCTCATTTTCTCTCTTTTTACATTTAATTTAATTAATTTATTTATTCTTGGCTGTGTTGGGTCTTCGTTGCTGCGCGCGGGCTTTCTCTAGTTGTGGCGAGTGGGGGCTGCTCTTCGTTGCGGTGTGCGGACTTCTCATGGCGATGGCTTCTCTTGTTGCGGAGTGCGGGCTCTAGGCACATGGGCTTCAGTAGTTGTGGCTCGCAGGCTGTAGAGCGCAGGCTCAGTGGTTGTGGTGCACGGGCTTAGTTGCTCTGTGGCATGTGGGATCTTCCCGGACCAGGGCTCGAACCCGTGTCCCCTGCATTGGCAGGCGGGTTCTTAACCACTGCGCCCCCAGGGAAGTCCCTCATTTTCTCTTGAAACCCTTTTCACGAGCTACTTCTCTCCCTGCTGCTGAATGAAATCTCAGTAGCTCCCATGGCTTCTCCAGATACTACTCGATGATTTTAAAGTTCTCTAGTCACTCTTAGTGACAAAATGTTTCACTTCAATAATTAAAATGCCCAGTCACAAGCCATCATCAAAGCTCTGAACTTCATTTAAAGTTAAAGATTTCTTTCCCCCAACTTGGGTTTCCTACAAGCTGGAATCCTAGGAAGGAATGAGGGTCATGGCTGTTCCCTTCTCTATTTCACTGGCTTGTGCTTTTCTTTTTTTCAGTTGAGGTTTCTGGTTCCACTAGAGCTAGGGTGACAAAAGAGAGGTGAGGGGCAAAAGAAGTCACACACTTGGTGGTCCTTGTGAGCTGACACTGGTGCTTTTTTGGGTTGGTGGGTCTCTCTCTCTCTCTCTCTCTCTTTAGGAGAGAAAGAATATTCTTTCTCTCACAGGGTTCTTTAATAGTTCCAAATAGATTTTCCTGACTGTACACATCCACCTGTAGCTGCTTTGATGAGGGTGATGCCCCTCTTCCAGTCTAAACGACCTCACTTCTTTGCCTGTTTTTGCCCCAACCTGGCTTCTGCATCCAATGGTATAGTTAGTCTCTGTAGTGGAGTCCATAGCCAACACAGTCTTCTGTGCTGCCACCCTGGCCACTCAAGTCAGCCAACGCCCCTGTGGAGTTTCTCAGGCTTGTGTTAGGTATTCCCAAACTCCCAGAGCAAATATAAAGCCCCCCGAGGGCTGTTGGGGTATGTGTGGGTGTGGGATGGGGGCTGTTTAAAAGCCTTCTTACTTGAGCTTGAGTTGAGGAAAAACCATCTCCCTTCCCCTCCCTCACTTCAGATGGGGGAGGCAACTGTAGCAGTATTACAGCTACTTTCTCCAATGAAATTCTTTTTCGGGGCCTCTAAAAAGAAACAGAATTGAGTTATTTGTAGTGAGATGGATGGACCTAGAGTCTGTCATACAGAGTGTCGAGCAAAAGGTCATAAAAGGCTTGTTGAGCCCCTGGATGAGAGCTCTGCCCTGCCTAGGTGTGCCTCCCTTTGATTATATGGCATCTGTTGTTTGTTCTAAATCAAAAGACAAAGAACAAGTTACATTGTCACATCCTGTTCGGTAGTACTCAGTTTTAGCATGATCACGAGGTACATGCTTAAATAGAAGGTACACTTCGTAGAAGGTTTGCCATTTTGTTCTACGTTACCATAGTATATACCATCTAGGTTACAAATAAAACTCTTAGAGGAAAACATAGGCAGAACACTCTGTGACACAAATCACAGCAAGATCCTTTTGAACCCACCTCCTAGAGAAATGGAAATAAAAACAAAAATAAACAAATGGGACCTAATGAAACTTAAAAGCTTCTGCACAGCAAAGGAAACCATAGACAAGACAGAAAGACAGCCCTCAGCATGGGAGAAAATATTTGCAAACGAAGTAACTGACAAAGGATTAATCTCCAAAATATACAAGCAGCTCATGCAGCTCAATATCAAAAAAACAACCCAATCCAAAAATGGGCAGAAGACCCAAATAGACATTTCTCCAAAGAAGATATACAGACTGCCAACAAACACATGAAAGGATGCTCAACATCTACAGTTAAGAAAACCTCACATCTCAGAGACAAGGCTTTAGCTGGGTAGAAATAAGTGTGTTTATTTTCCTTTAATTTCCTCACATTCTCCTCCTTCTTAATCCTTTCCTGTTTTCCCTTTGCCTTTTAAAAAATTTTTGCAATGAATTTGGCCTCAGACAAGAACCTCTGAAGTCATGAGCCAACATCTGCACGATGGTCCTACTGCCCAGGCCTTTTTAAATAGCACATGGTCGGAATCTGGTTTCATAAGTTCAAGAGGATCAGCCAGAGGACAAAATTCTTATTGAGTCAGTTCTCTTTTAATTTAGTAAATGTTTCTTATCCTGTGTTTCCCAGTACTACTTGAAGAGCTGTTTTTAAAAGATCATTTTAGCTTGTGGATAAAAGTAGTACAACAATCTACTTACACACACAGTATCTTCGTTTAAAATGAGCGCATTTCAGTGTGATTGAACTGGGGTTGGAAGTAGTGCAGTTGATCTTTTTTTTAAATTTTATTTTATATTGCAGTCTAGTTGATTTACAGTGTTGTGTTAGTTTCAGGTGTACAGCAGAGTGATTCAGTTATACATGTACATATATCTATTCTTTTTCAGATTTTTCCCCATATATGTTGTACAAAATATTGAGTAGAGTTCTCTGTGCTATACAGGTCCTTGTTGGTTATATGTTTTATATACGGTAATGTGTATATGTTAATCCCAAACTCCTGATTTATCCTGGGCTGATCTTTAGCAATATCTTGGGGGTAACTCCACAGCCCACTTCCCCCCTCCTTTACAAAGCCTGCCAACAACGGCTGTCACTATAGACAGATTAGCACGTACCTAACGGTGTCCTTGAAAAACTTGCTGTTAAGAGCTCTGTTATCACGTAGCCTGAAAATGTTAAAGAAGGGAAGCACAGACTTTAAAAAATATGTCTTTTTTTATGAGGTCCAACCCTTCATTTTGACACTCAATAAATAAAATGCCCACATTGCAAGAAATGGGATAATGAATTGTAAAAAGACATAATCAGCAATGACTAAATAATTAAGGGAATTGAAATGCAGAGTCATTTGGGGATGCATTAATAATAACACGATTTGTTCCATATGCTAAGGAATTCTGTTTTTAGAAAGTCAGTCATCACACATGTTCCATGGCAAAAAGGAAAAAAAAATTAATGTTGACTAATAGGAACTGTAATTAGATGTTCTGCTTTTACACAGCTGAATAAAAGATGGAATCATATAGAAAGTATATTTAGATACAAGTCAGAAAGTAAACTGATTATTATTCATAGGGCTGTTAATAGGAACTCTAATTTGTGCATCTAGTGGGAATTGTATCAGGTAATTAAGAAAGGGAGTCACACTAGGCTTCCTTTATGCATTCATATTTATGTATCTTCTTATACCCGTGACTCTTGTTTTTCTCATCCTCCAACAACTTAACCATCAGAGTCACGTCTTGTGGTGGCCAGTGAGCATTTGGGGCTTCTGGGGCCTGGCAAGTCTTACCTCCAAGGGATGCTGCATTGGGACACCACTCAGTCATCATGTCCCCTGAGCCTTTGTCAGACATCACCAGCAGGCAAGCATGACTTTTAAGCTTCTGTTAGTTTTTTACCTTCAGTGGTTTCTTTAAAGATCCCTGGAAGGGACTTCCCTGGTGGTGCAGTGGTTAAAAATCCGCCTGCCAGTGCAGGTCCCACGGGTGTGAGACCTGGTCTGGCAAGATCCCCCATGTCGCAGAGCAACTAAGCCCGTACACCACAACTACTGAGCCCACGTGCCACAACTCCCGAGCCCGTGTGCCACAACTACTGAAGCCCACGCGCCTAGAGCCCGTGCTCTGCAACAAGAGGAGCCACTGCAATGAGAAGCCCGCACACCGCAACAAAGAGTAGCCCCCGCTCGCCGCAACTAGAGAAAGCCCGTGCGCAGCAACGAAGACCCAACGCAGCCAAAAATAAATTTATTTGTTTGTTTATTTATTTTTTTAAAAAAAATAAAGATCCCTGGAAAAATGCCTCATTTCTAGTGGCCACTGTAGGTGGCCTCCAAACAGAGAGAGTGGGAGATCGTGGGACCCTGGAGCGGCCACAGTTCACAAATGAGCAGCACGTTACTTTGGGGGGATGCGAGAATCAGTCCCTTTATTTATTTTTTTAAGGTACGACATCAGAACTGATCTGTGAGATCGTGGTTAGAACAAACAGGTTTCTGATCTTGGATTCTCCATGAAAACGATGTGCCTTTTTGGAGAATAAAATAACCTAGAATGGCAAGGGGAGTGCCAGCTTTTAACAGAACTCCTCCACCTCCCTGGTTATCTGTGTTCATGTGCGTGCTTGTCAGTGGGCACAGCAGGCTGAAGCCGTCGTACCGCTGCGTTCTCTTACTAACACACAGAACACTGAACCATAAAGCAAGGAGTTCCTTTCGGCTCTGGGTGTGAAGCGCACACACTGCTCCGCTGCTCCTCAACCCTGCGGTGACGCTGGCTGTTTAAGCAGCCCTTCCTGTCCTCTTGCTCCATCATTACGTGACTGTCCACCGCAGGGACCAGGAATTAGCCCTGGGGTGAGGGGAAGAGAATCTCAGCTCTGCAAGAGGCATACTTTATGTCCCTTATAAAGTGTCTGAACAACCCCACACCTGGATTTCCTTTCATAGAATACAAGTAGGGTCTCTTACTGCTTCTTTGGGTGGTAGATGTTGATACGACGCATAACAGGGTTCTGCGTTGTGAGTGGGAGAAAAAACGCTGGACTGGAACTCTGCCTACCTGGGTTTGAATCTGCTGTTTCTGTGGCTTTAAAAAAACAAAACAAAACAAAACCCCCTCTGTGCCTCCGTTGAGTCACCTATAAATCAGAAGTAACAATACTTTCCTTACCTGTCCTGCAAAGCAGTGGTGAGGATCTAATAAATATATATGTCCAAGTGCTTTACAAGCTATAAGTCATGTTATAAATGGCCAGGGTTGTTTCTGATTGTAGTTAATATTTATGTATTATCTTCCTTAGAATACAAAGTTCTCACGGCCAAAGACAGTCTTACACAGGTCCCAGGGCTGTACCCATAGAATTCATACCCCACCATTGACAGACAAAAGATGATGATAGACAAAAAATTATATGTAGATGCACACTGTAGTAGGCAGAGGAATTCCCTCCCCCAAGGATGTCCATGCCTTAATCCCCAGAACACGTGACTATGTTAGGTTACATGGCAAAGGGGAATTAAGGGTACAAATGGAATTAGGTTGCTAGGCAGCTGACCTTGGGGGGGGCGGGGTGGAGATTATTTTAGACTATCTGAGCGGGTCCAACATAATTACAGAGGTCCTTATAAATGGAAGAGAGAGGCCAAAGAGAGAGAACCAGAGAGCTGGGGAAATGAGGGCTTGCCTGACCTTGCTGGCTTTGAAGATGGAGGGAGGGGCCGTGAACCAAGAAAAGCTGGGAGCCTCTAGAAGCTGGGAGGGACAAGGAACAGATTCTCCACTGGAGCGTCCCGAACAGAACACAGCCCTGCAGACATCTTGATTTTAGCCAATTCTGGACTTCTGAGTTTCTGACCTGTAAGATCATAAATGTGTGTGGTTTTAAGCCACTAAGTTTGAGGTGATTTGTTACAGCAGCAATAAAATAAATAATAAAAACCAACGCGTAACACGTGTACCAATTTTGACAAAAGTAGGGAGATGCAATTTATCAGGTACTGATCTTAAAATGCCCCAAGGCCAGGACTGCATGTGACCACAATTGCCTGGAGGAAGTAAGAGCCTAGTGCTTTTTACTTGAACCTGGTTTGTCCAGGTATTTGGACTAATCCTGTCCTTCTCTTTAGCTTTATTTCCTGGCTTAAGTAAGCAGTAAGTTTATTGCTATGTGCCCTGTGGGTATTCCATAAATACTTCTTGACTGCCTGACAGTGTAAGTGTTGTAATTATTTCCTAGAGGAGGAAGGAAATGAGGTGAGTAAAGGACAGGTAAGAGGAGGGAATTGGCTGGGATTGCATAGTAACCAGAGGATGCCCAGCTGCCTGGGAGTAGTCTTCACCTACGATCGCTGCCCTTCCCACTAAACAACTCATTCCACTCCAGATTAGCTCCAGGGATAACAGACCTTTTTGCTCATCCTGGGCTTTTTTTTTTTTTTTTCCGGTATGTGGGCCTCTCACTGTTGTGGCCTCTCCTGTTGCAGAGCACAGGCTCCGGACGCACAGGCTCAGCGGCCATGGCTCACGGGCCCAGCTGCTCCACGGCATGTGGGATCTTCCCGGACCGGAGCACGAACCCGCGTCCCCTGCATTGGCAGGCGGACTCTCAACCACTGCGCCACCAGGGAAGCCCTGGGCTTTTTTATAGTTAGCAGTACTGAGTCAATCTCCAGAGGATCGTGAGTAAAAAATCACTGGTCAATCGGCCTGTTTGGGAAGCCTTGAAATTCATGAGGGCATAAAGTTCATCTTATACATAGTTATTGAGCACTTGCAATATTCCAGCACAAGTGTTGAAGCTAGCACTGTGACTCAGACAGATTCATTCCCCCAAAGATTTCATGAAACGGAGTGTCCTTTGTCCCACAAGTTGTCCATCGATACCTACTGGAGGTCTCCTGAATGAAATGCCCTGTTCAGCAGAAAATATTTTTTTAATGTAGCACATGGCCCTAAACTAAGGAGTTAATGATCCCACGTAACAGTGAATAGGAAACTTGCAAAAATCATGGAAGCATGCAAGTTAACAAATGTCTGCACAGATATACTGCAGTGTGATGTGAGGCTTATCAGGAAGGTTTGGGTTTTGTTTGTTTACTTCTTTTGAGGAAATAGGTTCCTCCCTAGCTCCCTGCTACTAAGTAGCAGCAATCCCAGAACTTTCCCCACAGCTGGACATCAGTCACTGCCAACTGAGGCAAAGGTGCTTGGGGGCTCTGAAGTTAGATCCTGGTTTGAATTCCAGCTTTAAGACGGACTAGCTGAGTGATTCTGGATAAATTACCTAATCTCATTGAGCTTATTTTCTGCTTCTATTAAATGGACTCAGCCTCATAGGAGGATGAAAGGAGGCAATACATGCAATGCCCCAGCTCGGGGCAGACCTGTCCCCCCTTCCCACCGGCGGGAGCAGCAGCTGCATTAGGAGTGCAATCCCAGGTGGCCACTAAGAGCTCGGTACCTCAGGAACTGCCTCCTCTTCTCCACCAGCCCCTCAGCTGAAGCTCTGCTGTCATGTTCCCTTCCTGTCACACCTTCACTCCCATACCCAAGGACAGACCTTGGAACATCAGAAGTTTTCCACCTTCCAGAAACTTCCTTCATATTCCAAAGAAAAATTCTAAAACACATCAAGAAACACCAATACTTCGCTTCATTGTCTATTTTCCCTTTAAAACCCACACAAGAGGGCTTCCCTGGTGGCGCAGTGGTTGAGAATCTACTCAGGGGACACAGGTTCGAGCCCTGGTCTGGGAAGATCCCACATGCCATGGAGCAACTAAGCCTGTGCACCACAACTACTGAGCCTGTGAGCCACAACTACTGAACCTGCATGCCACAACTACTGAAGCCCTTGCTCCACAACGAGAAGCCACCGCCATGAGAAGCCTGCACACCGCAATGAAGAGCAGCCCCTGCTCGCTGCAACTAGAGAAAGCCCGTGCGCAGCAACGAAGACCCAAGCAGCCAAAAATAAATAAAATAAATTAAAAAAGACAAAACAAACCCCCACAAGACCACTTCTTGCCCTGTTCTCTTACCTTTTATAGGTGAACTCCAGTGTTTTGATTCATTACCTTTGCTATCTATTGAGTTCTCCGGCCCAGGCAATGAACCCATGAGCTTAAAATGGAAACAGAAAAACTCCTCCCTTTTCTGTAGCTGTTCCTTCACCAGTAGTTATTAAGTAAATTCAGTGTTTTAATGCACTAACAAAAACACATGATTGTTTAACAGAGTATATTATGGAAAATGGCAGTGTTAATAGTCTCCGTGGTGTTCTAGTTGGGGAAAAGTACATTATAGCCTTGCCAAGGCAGGGGGCTGTTTTTGTACGTGAAAATAAGTTACTGACATTGTATATCTTTTATATCTTGTTGCTAGGCAACATATAAGAATGTGGTTATTGCAAATGTTTCCGCTTTGTTGTTTAAAAAAAAAATCCACTTCTTAATTCTGTTAAATTAGACCTGTTATTGATTCTGTGGTCTTTCCTGAGTTTATTGACTGAGGCTCATCCATTAGCTCGGGGTGGGAGGCGGAAGGGAGAGGCAGGTTTGTGTTTGTAACTAGAACACATACATACTACCACTAATCATTAGCTCTCTTGTTCATCACTCTTTGTTTTCATACGGAGACAGGTAGAGCTCTGGTACCCAGGGATGCGGTATTCAAAGAACGGGAGTAAGATGGGGACAGAATCTGCCAGTGAATGAAATAATTACAGATATTTTCTAGAATAAGCTTCCTGTCACCGATGGTCCCGAGGCGCCAGAATATTTCTTTGTTTTCTTCCTCCTGAAGTGTGACTCTTGTTTCTGCCTCTGTTTACTTGGTCTGGTTTCCTGCTGATGGGCTATATCAGAACCCGGAAGTGGTATTTAGAGGAGGTGGAGAGTGTAAGGAAATGTGACTATTAATTTCCCATGAAATAGAGTTCTTCTGGCCTCTCTTTACCCACTCGTCCCGGGTTCCTGCTAACTGGCAGCTGCTGTGATTGCCTCGTCTTCACCCTGTTGGTAAGGGAGGGATTCCTGCCCTACAGTGACGGGGATGCAGAGCGCGGGCCTCCCGACGTTGGGCAGAGGCGATGGACGGCAGGTTATTGCTCACATTCATCCTCAGCCTGGGGAGGGGCACCCAGAGCACAGAGTGAGCCAGCAGGGACTGTAGGAGGCAGGCTCTGGAGTAACAAGGGGACGGGAGACCCCACGGGGGTAAGCTTCGCTTGTTCAGCTGATTCGGCAGGCTGGCGGGGAACTAGACACCTTCCTCAGGGATGAGCTGGAGCTGCACCTGGTCCCTGGCTGAGGGGGGTTGTTGGCTAGGAGACCTTAGCCACGGGGACAGAGTGGGTGGGGGCTTGTGGTTAGGCCAGGCGAGGCCCTCCTGGTTTCACCAGATGTCAAGGGAAGCACATAGTCCTGAATCTCAATTGTAGTCCTTCCATCACAGAGACAGATGATCAGATTGGTTCTTCAGACTTCAGGGCAAAAAACCCCAAACCAAAACTAAACAAAAAAACAGGGCCAAGGAGTTGCATTTACAGTTTGGGGTTGATCAGGAAGACCTTTCTACCAGCTGAGATACCAGAAAACTAAAGGGTCTGTTTGCGGAGGTCACAGCTTCCCATCCTAGGAGGAACAGAAACTGGGTGTGTTGGCAGGGATTCCTGCCTTAGGTTCATGGCTAGTCCTTCCAAGACCTGGGATTCTGTGAACTTACAGGAAAGAACCAGCAGACCAGGTGGCAACCCATACACCAAGCCATTTTCTCTCACCTGTTCTATGCTCTATCCCCTTCCACCCAGGATCTTAATTCCTTCTATGACTGATGATGATGCAAGAAATAGCCCTAGAGGTACCAGTAGCCCCACCCAAACAAAGCAAGGAATGGTTGGGGCTTAGGCTAAGATTTATGCCACCTTCTCAGTCCTTCTCCAAAAGCCTCAGCTGAGCTTTGAGCCCTTACACGTGACTTTGATAAATTCCTGAGGTCATGATCAACTCCATGATCTGTGATAAACCTGGAGGTTTCCATGGATTATCACATCCCGTCAACATGTCCCTTTCTTCAGAAATGATGAAAGATGATTAAAGAAAAAGAAACCCACTCAAACGTATCGTACCACAGATTATAAAAGACAGCCATATAAGGATTCAGCATTCAACATGGAATGCTTTTACTATTTACCAGACAGTACGCTGGGCCCCGACCTACTAATTTGTTTCCCAGTGAAAACACACTAAGAACAGTGCTTGCAAATTTTTACCCTGGAATAAGCGTGGGTGCTTAGGGATGGGTGTGTGTAGAGGGAATGGGACTCCTGAGGTTAGTGGATCTGATATTCTAGGTTCTGGGATGGTGGAATTGTTCTGAGTTACTTGCTCTATCATATGAAGTTCAACTTGGATTACCTGCATCAAATCTGCAGTGCTTAGAGCCTAGGGAGTTGGATCCCTCGTGCTGTGCACTGAATTTGTCATGGGGACACCTGTCCTCCTCCACACTCTTTGGGTCTTGACACACACTCTCGTCACAGAGCTGAGCACGTGTGCTGCTGTTTGCTTGTGTCTGCCCTGTTCCTGGAGCATGAACTCCATGAGGGCAGGGGCTGTTGTTTCCTGCTGTTTGTTGCATCTTTCGTGCCCAGCATGTGCTTCTCATAGAGTAAACAGAAGCTCAAGAAATGTTGATGGGAGTAATTAACTAATGAGTTGAACATTAACCTGCTGCCAGTGAATTCACAAGATGAGCAGTGATGGAACAGTCTGCTGAAACAGGGACGCTGGAGACCAGGCTGATCAGATCTGACAGATGCAGACCTTATTTATTATGGCCATATATGTGATGTGATGCAAAACATCAAGGTTTAGCCTGTGGTTTACTGTAACCATTCTGCTAATGTTTTTCTGCCATCTCTCTGTGGCATATTCTTATATTTTGTACTTGTGTTTCCTTTTTTTGCCCAAGAGCAAGTTGTCATTTGACAATGATCTTTAGGAATATTTGCAAGTTAAACTGTTGGGCTTTGAAAGACGTGCTGGTTACGTGTGTTGTCAAGAGACGCACGTTCTGTGTTCCCATGAAAAGGGCAGGCATGTGTTCCTTCATCGTGTGTGCGTGCGTGTGTGTGTGTGTGCGTGTGTGTAGAAGACTCCTGCAGACATTCAATGCGTGTGAGAAGTGTTTCCTGCACTGAATGATTGCCTTCCTAGAACTCACATTCTGAAGAAGTGGCAGACATAAACATAATTATGAGATAATGGGATCGCGCTGTATTATTAAGTATGTACGAAGTGTTATGGTTCTGAAGAGGACTAGAGATTTTTTCCTGCACAGAACGTAATCAACTGCTGTGTTGATTTGGATCAGAAAAATCAGTAATTGATTGCTGGTTTAGACTATGAGGATTATTCCTTAGGCGCCAAATTGCGACTTATTAGATTTTTTAAAAGTTTTTATCGAAGCTCTTACTGCCCATATTCTCTCTGTGTTTTATTTATTGGCTTATGTGTCTGTCTGAACAGCATAAACCTGGAGAACACATCTGACCCCTCTTTCCATCTCCAGCATCTATAGCATAGTTGAATTATCATCATAATGCCACTGATACAATACACTTCTAACTTGAAAGAAATTTTTATTCAAGTTGAAATTAAATGAATAGAGGTAGATTTTTTTCTTATTAAGAAGCATATGTATAATCAACATCTATTTTTAAAAATAACGTTGTACCTTTGAGACCAAGCGTAGGCTTTTTGGGCAGAATCGGAAACACCGTTTCTTGGATTCACCAAAACACCAGCTGGGTAATGACTTGCATACTTAGTCATCACTACTTATTATGTGCAGTTAGTTGCATTAAGGAAACTTTCAGTTTGTCTGGGGGGATAGGTTAAAAATGGAGTCAGACCTCTAGAACTGCCTTTTTGTCTTTCTCTTGCATCCAAAGGCTGAACGCTTGAAGGTTTTTACCATTTTAATAAAATTAAAATCTATTAACATTTTTGAAAGTAGTCAGCCCGTCAAGTGAAATAACTGGTTACTGGATTCTAAATTGAGTTTGCAGTTAAAATGATTTTTAGAAGGCTTAAGTAGTGAACTTCGAGAGTCACCTACTCATACATGCATTATTCATTAAAAAAATAATTTCCATAACTTTTTAAACTTGGTAATTACATGTTTTAATTACGTAATTACACATTCTAATTATGCAGTTAAATCCGATTACAGTAATTATGTAGTTATATAATTGATACATAATACACATGCAAAAACCTATATAAGCATGTATTTAACAAAGGAAATAGGAAGAGCCGCAAAAGGATTGACTTACAGAAAATAAAGGAACTTGGCTAATTAATGACTTGAAATACTATAGGGAGTACTGATGCTACAGCGTGTGTGTTCACAAGGTCTACGTTTATGGTCAGAGGGAATGCATGAGCTGAAGACCTGGGACTCAGGGGTAAGAGTAAGATGAGAGATCCCACAACGAGGTGTTAAGATAGGGAGATAGTTGGTGAAAACTTTTCAACAGAGCAGCCTCCTCCATCCAGGGCGTCCTGAAGGAAAGAAGCATAGGTTCTGCGCTCCAGTGGGAGGGATGGGAGTCTCCTGCTGGGCCCGTTGCTGCCTTACTTAGCAGCCATTGGCTTCATTTACTTGACCTGAAATATCCACAATCACCAGAATCTATGACACTGAAGACCAGGTTAATGAAAACTTGAGAAAATACCTTTTAGCACATTTGGAAGAAGGTTGGAGAAGAAAGCTAACTTATAAAATGACAAGAAGTAATTGAAAATTACTTTAAAATTTTCTGAAAAATTTCTCAAAAATTACTTGGCTTGTTTTGATGAAAGAGATCCTGCTTGGAGCTTACAGAAAGGATGACATGTATGAAGTCTAAACTGCTTAGAACTGGGAGGAAATAGGAAATATTTTCGCATTTCTTCACTGAGGTATAATTGTTATACGATAATCTGCACGTGTTTAGAATGGCAGCTTGATAAGTTTTCATGTCAGTTTATACCTGTGAAAGCATCACCACAATCAAGGTAATGAACATATCCATCATCCCCATATTTTTCTCAGACCCCTTGGTCATTCATCCCTCTTACCCTTCTCCACATGCCCTGCCTATCCCCAGGCCACCACTGACCTGCTTTCTGTCATTATGGAGGAGTTTGCATTCTTTTTAGAGTTTTATATAAGTGGAATCAAACAGCATGTACTCTTTCTTCTTTGGCTTCTTTTACTCTACATAATTATTTTGAGATTCAACCATCTTTTTGCTTGTATCAATAATAAATTCTTTTTTTAATTATCGTTGAGCAGTATTCCAGTGTATGGATGTACTGTATTTATTCATTGACTTTCAAAGGACATTTGAGTTGTTTCTGTTTCTTGGCTGTTACAAATGAATCTGTTATAAACATTTGTGCACATGTTTACAACACACAAAATGTTTTTTTGTAGAATTATGCTTTTTTTTTTTTTCCCTCTGGAGTAAAGATTCAG
The DNA here is from genome assembly GCF_003031525.2 of Neophocaena asiaeorientalis asiaeorientalis. NCBI lineage: Eukaryota > Metazoa > Chordata > Mammalia > Artiodactyla > Phocoenidae > Neophocaena > Neophocaena asiaeorientalis. The sequence continues at coordinate 9,927,472 of NW_020173116.1, read as the reverse complement.
GAGTAGGGTGTTTGGATCAAATTGTAGAAGTAGGTTTAACTTTTTAAAAAGCCTACCCAACTGTCCCCCTAAGCACTTATACCATTTTTTATTCCCACCACCAGTATATGTGTGTTTTGGTTCCTCCACATCCTTTCCAACACTTGGTGTTTTTTAATTCTAAACATTCTGATGTGTGTAATAGTATCTCATTGTGGTCTTAATTTATGTTGCCTTAATGACTAATTACTTTGAGCATCTTTTCAGGTACTTATTTTCCATCTATATATCTTCTTTACTGAAGTGTTTAAAACTTTTGCCCTTTTTTATTGCACTGGGTTTTATTATTAATTTTTGAAAGTTCTTTTTTTTTAATTTATCTATTTCATTTATTTACTTTTGGCTGCGTTGCGTCTTTGTTGCTGTGTGTGTGCTTTCTATAGTTGCAGTGAGCAGGGGCTATTCTTCATTGCGGTGCGTGGGCTTCTCGCTGCGGTGACTTCTCTTGTTGCAGAGCACGGGCTCTAGGCGCCTAGGCTTCTGGAGTTGTGGCTCGCGGGCTCTGGAGCGCAGGCTCAGTAGTTGTGGTGCACGGGCTTAGTTGCTCCGTGGCAAGTGGGATCTTCCCGGACCAGGGATCGAACCCCCGTCCCCTGCATTGGCAGGCGGATTCTTAACCACTGTGCCACCAGGGAAGCCTGAAAGTTCCTTATATATATTTTATATACATACAAGTCTTGTGTACTTTGAAGATACATACTTTGCAAATATTTTCTGTCAGTATGGGGCTTGTCTTTACATTCTCTTTAACAGTGTCTTTTGAAGATTCACATTGTTAGGGTTTTTTTTCATTTTATTTTATTTTTTACGTTTATATTGGAGTATAATTGCTTTACAATGGTGTGTTCGTTTCTGCTGTATAACAAATGTTTTATAGTGTCTTTACATTTAGGTCTTTAATCCATTTTGAGTTTCTTTTTGTGTATGGTGTTAGGGAGTGTTCTAATTTCATTCTTTTACATGTAGCTGTCACGTTTTCCCAGCACCACTTATTGAAGAGGCTGTCTTTTCTCCATTGTATGTTCTTGCATCCTTTATCAAAAATAAGGCAACTGTATGTGTGTGGGTTTATATCTGGGCTTTCTTTCCTGTTCCATTGATCTGCATTTCTCTTTTCGTGCCAGTACCATACTGTCTTGATTACTGTAACTTTGTAGTATAGTCTGAAGACGGGGAGCCCAATTCCTCCAGCTCCGTTTTTCTTTCTCAAGATTGCTTTGGCTATTCGGGGTCCTCTGTGTTTCCATACAAATTGTGAAATTTTTAAATCTAATTCTGTGAAAAATGCCAGTTGTAGTTTGATAGGGATTGCATTGAATCTGTAGATTGCTTTGGGTAGTACAGTCATTTTCACGGTGTTGATTCTTCCAATCCAAGAACATGGTACCTCTCCAACTGTTTGTATCGTATTTAATTTCTTTCATTAGTGTCTTATAGTTTTCTGCATACAGGTCTTTTGTCTCCTTCGGTAGGTTTATTCCTAGGTATTTTATTCTTTTTGTTGCAGTGGTAAGTAGGAGTGTTTCCTAAATTTCTCTTTAAGGTTTTTCATCATTAGTTTACAGGAGTGCAAGAGATTTATCTGCATTAATTTTGTATCCTGCTACCTTACCAATTTCATTAGTTAGTTCTAGTAGTTTTCTGGTAGCATCTTTAGGATTCTCTATGTATAGTGTCATGTCATCTGCAAGCAGTGACAGCTTTACTTCCTCTTTTCCGATTTGGATTCCTTTTATTTCTTTTTCTTCTTGATTGCTGTGGCTAAAACTTCCAAAACTATGTTGAGTAATAGTGGTGAGAGTGGACAACCTTGTCTTGTTCCTGATCTTAGAGGAAATGGTTTCAGTTTTTCACCATTGAGAACGATGCTGGCTGTGGGTTTGCCATATATGGCCTTTATTATGTTGAGGTAAGTTCCCTCTATGCCTACTTTCTGGAGGGTTTTTATCATAAATGGGTGTTGAATTTTGTTGACAGCTCTTTCTGCATCTATTGAGATGATCGTATGGTTTTACTCCTTCAGTTTGTTACTATGGTTTATCACATTGACTGATTTGCATATATTGAAGAATCCTTGCATTCCTGGGATAAACCCCACTTGACCATGGTATATGATCCTTTTATTGTGCTATTGGATTCTCTTTGCTAGTATTTTGTTGAGGATTTTTGCATCTTTGTTCATCAGTGATATTGGCCTCTAGTTTTCTTTTTTTGTGACATCTTTGTCTGGTTTTGGTATCAGGGTGATGGTGGCCTCGTAGAATGAATTTGGGAGTGTTCCTCCCTCTGCTATATTTTGGAAGAGTTTGAGAAGGATAGGTGTTAGCTCTTCTCTAAATGTTTGATAGAATTCGCCTGTGAAGCCATCTGGTCCTGGGCTTTTGTTTGTTGGAAGATTTTTAATCACAGTTTCAATTTCAGTGTTTGTGATTGGTCTCTTCATATTTTCTATTTCTTCCTGGGTCAGTCTCGGAAGGTTGTACATATCTAAGAATTTGTCCATTTCTTCCAGGTTGTCCATTTTATTGGCATATAGCTGCTTATAGTAATCTCTCATGATACTTTCTATTTCTGCAGTGTCAGTTGTTACTTCTTTTTCATTTCTAATTCTGTTGATTTGTGTCTTCTCCCTTTTTTTCTTGATGAGTCTGGCTAATGGTTTATCAATTTTGTTTGTCTTCTCAAAGAACCAGCTTTTAGTTTTATTGATCTTTGTTATCATTTCCTTCATTTCTTTTTCTTTTATTTCTGATCTGATCTTTATGATGTCTTTCCTTCTGCTAAGTTTGAGGTTTTTCTCTTCTTTCTGTAATTGCTTTAGGTGTAAGGTTAGGTTGTTTATTTGAGATGTTTCTTGTGATAGGATTGTATTTCTATAAACTTCCCTCTTAGAACTGCTTTGGCTGATGCTTGTTTGGTGGTGCTGAATTCTGTTCACTTTTGCTTGTCTGTAAAGGTTTTAATTTCTCCATTGAATGTGAATGAGATTCTTGCTGGGTAGAGTAATCTTGGTTGTAGGTTTTTCTGTTTCATGACTTTAAGTATGTCCTGCCATCCCTTTTGTCTTGCAGAGTTTCTGCTGAAATATCAGCTCTTAACCTTATGGGGATTCCCTTGTATGTTATTTGTTGTTTTTCCCTTGCTGCTTTTAAATTTTTTTCTTTGTATTTATTTTTTGATAGTTTGATTAATATGTGTCTTGGCATTTTTCTCCTTGGATTTATCCTGTATGGGACTCTGCACTTCCTGGAGTTTATTGACTCTTTCCTTACCCATATTAGGGAAGTTTTCAACTATAATCTCTTCAAATATTTTCTCAGTTCCTTTTTTCTTCTTCTTCTGGGACCCCTATAATTTGAATGCTGGTGCATTTAATGTTGTCCCAGAGGTCTCTAAGACTGTCCTATATTCTTTTCATTCTTTTTTGTTTATTCTGCTCTGCAGTAGTTATTTCCACTATTTTATCTTCCAGGTCACTTATCCATTCTTCTGCCTCAGTTATTCTGCTGTTGATTCCTTCTAGAGAATTTTTAATTTCATTTATTGTTTAGTTCATCATTGTTTGTTTGCTCTTTAGTTCTTCTAAGTCCTTGTTAAACGTTTCTTGTGTTTTCCCCATTCTATTTGCAAGATTTTGGATCATATTTACTATCATTACTCTGAATTCTTTTTCAGGTAGACTGCCTATTTCCTCTTCATTTGTTTTATCTGGTAGGTTTTTACCTTGCTCCTTCATCTGCTGTGTGTTTCTCTGTCTTCTCATTTTGCTTAACTTACCATGTTTGGGGTCTGCTTTTTGCAGCCTGCGTGTTCATACTTCCCATTGTTTTTGGTGTCTGCCCCCAGTGGCTAAGGGTGGTTCAGTGGGTTGTGTAGGCTTCCTGGTGGAGGGGACTAGTGCCTGTGTTCTGATGGATGAGGCTGGGTCTTGTCTTTCTGGTGGGCAGGACCGCGTACAGTGGTGTGTGTTGGGGTATCTCTGACCTTATTATGATTTTAGGCAGCCTCTCTCCTAATGAGTGGGGTTGTGTTCCTGTCTTGCTAGTTGTTTGGCATCGGGTGTGCAGCACTGGAGCTTGCTGGTCAGTGAGTGGAGCTCAGTCTTGGCGTTGAGATGGAGGTCTCTGGGAGAGCTTTAGCTCTTTGATATTATGCGGGCCTAGGAGGTCTCTGGTGGACCAGTGTCCTGAACTTGGCTCTCTCCCACCTCAGAGACACAGGCCTGACACCCACCCAGAGCACCAAGAACCTATCAGCTGCACATCTCAGAAGAAAAGGGAGAAAAAAGGAGAAAGAAAGAAAGAAAATAAAAAGAAAGTTATTAAAATAAAAAAAATTAAATTATTAATATTAAAAAGTAATAAGAAAAAGAAAGAAGAGAGCAACCAAACCAAAAAACAAATCCACCAATGATCACAAGTGCCAAAAACTGTACTAAAAAACAAAAAGAAAAAAACGGACAGACAGAAGCCTAGAACAAATGGTAAAAGCAAAGCTATACAGGCAAAATCCCCCAAAGACGCATACACAGAGACACTAAGAAAAAGAGAAGAAGGAAAAATATATGTATCTCTATATAAAAAAAAAAGGATGAGAGCAACCAACTCAATAAACAAAGCTTCCAGTGATAATAAACTCTAAATACTAAACTAAGATAAACATAAAACCAGAAACAAATTAGATGCCGAAAGTAAATCCCAAGTCTACAGTTGCTTCCAGTGTCCGCCATTAAGCTTCTTGGTGGCTGCAGCGGCATCCTTAGTGTCTCACGCCCCCCATCTTTGGGGTCCACGCTGATAGCCGCGGCTCACGCCTGTCTCTGGAGCTTGTTTAGGCAGTGGTCTGAAGCCCCTCTCCTCGCGCACCGCGAAACAATGGTCTCTTGCCTCTTAGGCAGTTCCAGACTTTTCCCCGGACTCCTTCCTGGCTAGTTGTGGTGCACTAGCCCCCTTCAGGCTGTGTCCACGCAGCCAACCCCAGTCCTCTCCCTGGGATCTGACCTCCGAAGCTAGAGCCTCAGCTCCCAGCCCCCGCCCAACCCAGCGGGTGAGCAGACAAGCCTCTCAGGCTGGTGAGTGCTGGTCGGCACCGATCCTCCATGCAGGAATCTCTCCACTTTGCCCTTTGCACCCCTGTTGCTGCGCTCTCCTCTGTGGACCCGAAGCTTCCCCCGCCACCCCCCGTCTCTGCCAGTGAAGGGGCTTTCTAGCGTATGGAAACTTTTCCTCCTTCAGAGCTCCCTCCCCAAGGTGCAGGTCCCATCCTTTTCTTTTGTCTCTGTTTTTTCTTTTTTCTTTTGCCCTACCCAGGTACATGGGGAGTTTTTTGCCTTTTGAGAAGTGTAAGGTCTTCTGCCAAACGTTCAGTAGGTGTTCTGTAGGAGTTGTTCCACATGTAGATGTATTTCTGATGTATTTGTGGGGAGGAAGGTGATCTCCATGTCTTACTCCTCCGCCATCTTGAAGGTCTCCCCGACATTGTTAATTTTTTAAGAATAATTTTGATGAAGTTTATTTTATCAGTTTTTTCTTTATGGATAATGTTTTAGGTGTCATAGTTACAAAATCTTTCCCTAATCCAAGGTCAAAATATTTTGTTCCCTATATTTTCTTAGAAATGTTTTGCAACTTTACGGTTTTACATTTGGGTTTAAGGTCCACTTTAAAGTATGGATGGAAGTTCAGTTTTTGCATGTGTATACAATTGTTCTAGCCCCCAATTATTGAAAATTCTTTCCTTTCTCTATTGAATTGCCTTTGCACTTTTGCTAAAAATCAGTTGTCCATCTATGTGTATTTCTGGATTCTCTATTTGGTTCCTGTCTCTCAGTCTATACCAATATCACACTGTCTTCCTCAGTGTAGGTTTATAATGAGATTTTCTGTCACATAGTTCTTCTGTTTTGTTCTTGTTTTTCAGAGTTTTGTTATTTTAACACCTTTGCATTTCCTTGTCAATTTTAGAATCAGCTTGTCAATTTCTACCAAAAAAATTAAAAATAAAATGCTTGCTGGGATTTTATTGAATCTACAGATCAAGCTGGAGAGAATTGATGTCTTGACAGTATTGATTCTTCCAAGCCATGAGGACAGTATTCATCTACATTTATTGAAATCTCTTTTAACTTCTCTCTGCAATATTTTTCAGTTTTTAGTATAGGACTTGAACATTTTTTATCAGATTTGTCCCTAAGTATTTTGCTATTGTAAATAGCATTTGTTTTTTAATTTCAGTTTCTGTTTATTAGTTGCTAGCATGTAGGTACATAGTGATCTTTGTTTATTGATCTTATATCCTGCAACATTGTGAAACTAACTTATTAATTTTTGTAGATTCCACTGGATTTTCTATATAGACCATCATGTCATAGAGTGGTTTCAGGCCGCATTCTGATTTTCTTCCTACTTATTCTGTCTGTTACTAAGTGAGGGATATTGAAATATGGCTATAATTATGGGTTTGTCTATTTCTTTTGGCCATTGTATCCATTTTTGTTCATGCATTTTGAAACTCTGTTATTAGGTGTGTAGTCATGTAGGTTGTAATGTCCTATGGATGGATGGATTCCTTAAACATTATGATATAACCCTCTTTTCCCTGGTTGCTCTGAGATACACTTCGATATTAATATAACCTCTCTAGCTTTCTTTTGACTAATGTTAGCATGTAATATCTACTTCTATCATTTTGTTTAAATCTATTTTTTTATATTTAAAGTATGTTTCTTATAAGCAGCATATAATAGGTCTTGATTTTTTACGCACTCTCACCATTTCTGTCTCTCAGTTGGGATTTGAGGATGTTTTTGTTACATGTTATTATTGATATGCATAGGACTGAGTCTGTTGTCTTGCTGTTTTCTACTCATTCTTTCTTTTTTGTTTGTTTTGCTTCCCTCTTTTTCTGCCTTCTTTAGTATTGTTTCATTATTGCATTTTATCTTATTTGTTGTCTTACTAACTGTAACTCTGCTTAGTTATTTTAGTGGTTGCTTTAGGGTTTGTAGCAGACTTCTTTAACTTATCACAGTCTACTTTCAAGTGATATTATGGCACTTCATATACAGTGTAAGAACTTTTCAATAGGATACTTTCATTTCCCAGTCACCTTTATGCTATTGTTGTTACATGTTTTCCTGATACGTGTTATAGACTCCACATCAATTATTATTTTTGTTTAAACAATCAATTATATGTTAAACACATTTAATAATAAAATATATTTTTATGTTATTACCTCTGAAGTTACCATTTCCAGTTCTCTTTAGTCCTTTGTGTATGTCCATATTTCCATGTGTTATTTTCCTTCTGCCTACAGGAGTTCTTTAACGTTTCTTGTAGTGAAGATCTGCTGGTTATGAATTCTTTCAGCTTCTGTATGTCTTAAAATGTCTTTATTTTACCTTAGTTTTTCACAGGTATTTTTGCTGGTTATGTATTACTAAGTTAGTATTTATTTTCTTTCCACATTTTAAAGATGTGGCTCTACCATTGTCTCACTGGCATTGTTTCCAACAGCAACAAAAGAATCTGCTGTAATCCTTATCTGAATTTCATTTTACTCTCGCTGCTTTTAATATTTTCTCCTTATCACTGATTTTTGAGCAATTTGACTCTACTGTGTCCTGGTATAGCTTTCTTCATGTTTCCTGTGCTTAGAGTTCATTGAGTTTCTTGAATGTATGAATTTATAATTTTGATCAAATTTGAATTTTTTCATTATTTCTTCAAACATATTTTCTACCCCCCTCATCCCTTTCTTCTTTAGAGACTCCAATTTCATGTACATTAGGACACACATGAAGTTATCCTGTAGTTCACTGATAATCTTATTTTTTTTTTAACCATTTTTTTCTCTGTGTTTCATTTTGTGTAGTTTCTATTGCTATGTCTTCAAGTTCATGAATCTTTTCTTCTGCGATCTCTAGTCTGCCATTATTTGCATTCACTGTATATTTTCATCACACATTGTAGTTTTTATCTCCAGAAGTTTGATTTGGGTCTTCTGTATATCTTCTGTGTCTCTTTAACTTTGGGGACATATAGATTACAATTATAATAACTAGTATCCTTATCTGCTAACTTTAACACCTGTGTCAGTTCTGAGTTGATTTTGACATGTGTTCCCCTCCTTATGGGTTGCATTTTCTTGCTTCCTTGTAGGTCTAGTAATCTTCAGTTGGATATCAGATGGTGAGAATTCTGCCTTTTTGTATTTCTATGAAACTTCTTGAGCTTTCTTCTAGGGTGCAGTTAAGTTACTTGGAAACAATGTGATCCTTCTGGGTCTTGCTTTTGCAATTTGTTAGGTGAGAACAGAGCAGCCTTGAGTCTATGGCTAATTATGGCCCACAGCTGAGACAAGTTTCTTTTGAGTGCTGTATCCAGTGCCCCATTAATGATGAGGTTTTCCACTCTAGCTAGTGAAAACAATGACTGTTTCTGGCTTTGTGTGAGCACCTGGTGTTTTCTTCCTACTCCTTTCAGATGATTGTTTCTCCAGCCTCAAGTTGATTCCTCACACACTTGGGCTACTCAGGAGTGTGCTGAGTACTCTACAGAGACCTTCTGCAGATCTCAGGGTTCTCTCTATTGCAGCAGTCTCCTCTCTGGCACCCTCTCCTACAAACTCTAGTCACCTTGTCCTCCCAGACTCATCTCAGGATGGTCACTGGGCTCTGCCTGGGCTATATTCTAGATACCATAGTCTGGAAACTCTCTTAATGCACGAAGCTGGGGTAATGAACAGCTCTACCTCACTTCTTTTCAATCTCCCAGGAATCAGTGTTGTTGATTGCCTAATGTTGAGTACCTTGAAAATCTTTGTTTTTTTGTGTTTTTTTTTTTTTTGCGGTACACGGGCCTCTCACTGTTGTGGCCTCTCCCGTTGCGGAGCACAGGCTCCAGATGCGCAGGCTCAGTGGCCATGGCTCATGGCCCCAGCCGCTCCGTGGCACGTGGGGTCTTCCCGGACCGGGGCATGAACCTGTGTCCCCTGCATCAGCAGGCAGACTCTCCACCACTGCGCCACCAGGGAAGCCCGAAAATCTTTGTTTTATGTATTTGTCCCAGTTGGGAAACTCTTTGAATTATAATAAATTTTCATAAAAGGAAAAAACAAATCATGACAATGTTAAACTGTAGAGTTTTTTGTTATTGTTCTGTTTTGTTTTGTTTAGCTGTGTTGGGTCTTCATTGCTGCACTCAGGCTTTCTCTAGTTGCAGCGAGTGGGGGCTCCTCTTAATTGCAGTGCATGGGCTTCTCATTGCCGTGCCTTTTCTTGTTGCGGAGCACAGGCTCTAGTTGCATGGGCTTTAGTAGTTGTTGCATGTGGGCTCAGTAATTGTGGCTCGCGGGCTCTAGAGCGCAGGCTCAGTAGTTGTGGCACATGGGCTTAGTTGCTCCGTGGCATGTGGGATCTTCCCGGACCAGAGGTCGAACCCTTGTCCCCTGCATTGGCAGGCGGATTCTTAACCACTGTGCCACCAGGGAGGCCCCCTAAGCTGGAGAGTTTTATATCAAGTAATGCGATTGCGGGCACAATGTGTTTATATATGTCAGTTGCAGTGGATACTACAGTAGGATATTAAATATAGCTCAGTGGGAAAATTGCTAGTATTTTCCCAGCTTTGAAACTTATCAAACCTTGGCAGGTTTGCTTAGATCATAAACTATGAAGAACCTCTATACTGAGATTTGCAGATTTTAAAATCCTGATTTTCTGAACAGATTTTGACTATTGTTGAGAGTCTAAGATTAAGTAGAATGATTTGTGTTGAGGCCTTTGAGTTTCTTTAGCCTCGAAGGGTAATATGAAATAAAACTGTAGATATTCAACAGTCTCCTAAGTTGCCATGATCACTTTTCCTTTATCCAGTTTTTCACAAATAGTGCTTCTAAGATCAATTTTTCTAAGTCATATTTCTTGATTTTGCACTCACTTCCTCAAAAGCCTAACTCATAAGAGGAGGCCACATGTGAACAAATTAATGCAGTGCCACGAAGTACATGCCAAATACGGTTGAGTCCTACGTAGACACAGAGGAAGATAGTGTTTCAACCACCTGGAGGGCAGAAGAGGAGTTTACTCGGTGGACAAGAGAAGAGAGGTGTCAGAGCAAAGGAAAGAGCATTGTGACGACATTAAAGCTTAAGGAATAAAAGTTGTTGGAAAAAGAGGTGGGTAAATGTAATGAAAGCCCAGAAGCTAAGCCAAGATATATGACGTTGGCGGAGGGTTACAGTTTTCCTGTGGTCATGCTTCTTTATTTCTGTTATTACAATACTCACTTTTGAGTAGCATTTTAGCACCACCAAAATATCCCACTGTAGACAGTAAGTTATATCGTCAGCTTTGAAAGGTGTCAAGCTCGAGACTAGCATCATCACGCTTGTATTTTTGAATGATTGCTCTGGTTCCTCTGGCGAAGTAATAATGGCATAAAATGTGTCCCTCCATCGGAAATAACTAGAAAACTGCACAAGATACATGAAATAACTATTTTCAGACGTCAGAAAACAGTCAGTACAGATTTGTGATTCTATTAGAAGGAAAAACAAATTAGGTGCCTACTGAAACCACTTCAGATTCATACTCAGAAGTGCTTTCCAGTCTGCAATATGGAGAGGTGGCTTCAAGCAGAACCTATAAGTCTCGCCAAGATGAGAGGAGAGAATAATGTTTGGAGAGGCCTAGGGAACTGGAATTTGCAAGGCAGAATACAAAAATGGAGGCATTCAGAGAAGGAGTTTCAGAAATCTGCCTGGAAAGCCCCTTGAGTCTTTGGCTGAATACTAATCCTTGCATACATAATGTGAAACTCCACAGGCCATGCAAATAAAGATTTCCATGGAGCTGTAAACTGAACAAGTTCCCAGAGCTCACATAAGGCAGAGATATATTTGAATTCTCACAAGCCATAATGGAGGAAAAAAAAAAAACAAAAAAAAAACCAGACCATCAGTAGAGACACGAGAAGAGTCATGCCTTAGTAATAAGGATAAAATATCCCTAGAGTAAAGGCTACTTTGGACACACCCTAACAGACTTTAAAATTAAGCCTTGTAAAGATAAACCTTATTTACTAGTAACAAATTTCATGAATCTTTGTAGAAAGAAAAATGGTTAAAACAATTATCATTATAACATTCATGATGTTAAGCACTCATTCCAATTTTTTAGGCATAAAAAGAAGCTGCAAAATGTGACCTATAATAATAGGAAAATTGCTCAATAGAAACATCCCCAGAAATGAAAAAAATTTTGAAATTATCAGATGAAGGCTTTCCAACAGCTAATATAAATTATCTTGAAGATTTAAAGGAAAGACTAACACAGTAAGGAAAGAAATTGATGATATGAAAATGGAACTTCTAAAGCTAAAAGTATACTATTTGAAATTTAAAATTCACCAAATAGACTTAACCATTAAATTGAGGCTTCAGAAAATAAAAATCAGTTAAGCTGGAGACATCACCATGGAAACTATCCAAAATGAAGCATAAGGGGGAAAAAGGATTGCAAAAGCAAAAGAACAGAGCCTCAGTGCTCTGTGTCGCAGTATCTACATGGCTATTGTAGGTGTACCTGGCAATCCCAGAAGGAGAGAAGAGGAGAAAGATGCAGAAAAAAATATATTGAAGAAATAATAGCTTAAAGTCTTCCATATATGATGAAAACTATAAACCTGCAGATCCAGGAAGTTCAAGAAACCCTATGTAGGATAAATACAAAGAACACACAATCAAAGTAGATCATACTCAAAATGCTAAAAATGAGTAATGGAGAATTTTTAAGCAGATAGAGAATAAAAAGGAACACTATACAAAGGGGAACAAACAAAAACATAACTACAGTCTTATTGTCAGAAATAATACAAACAACAACACAATGGCATTTTTAAAGTGTTGAAAGAAAAAAAAGTCACCCTAGAAATAAATATCCAATGAAAATATCTTTTAGAAATGCAGACAAAAATGACTTTTTCAAATAAACAAAAGGTGAGAGAATTCATTGCCAACATATTGGACTAAAGAAATTTTAAAGAAATTTCTTCAGGCTTAAGAAAAATAACGCCAGAGGGAAACTTGGAGCTACATGAAAGAATGAAGAGCTCCATGAATGGTAAACATATAATTGAATACAAAATATAAAATATTTTTCCTAATTTACTTGAATGTTAAAGATAACTGGCAATCTAAAGCCAAAGATAGAGGAGTTTGGTTCAAGATGGTGGAGTAGAAGGACGTGCGGTCGCTCCCTTTTGTGAGAGCACTGGAATCACAACTAACTGCTAAACCGTCACTGACAGGAAGATGTTAGAACTCACCAGAAAAATACCGCACATCCAGAGACAAAGGAGAAGCTGCAATGAGATGGTAGGAGACATGCAATCACAGTAAAATCAAATCCCATAACTGCTGGGTGGGTGACTCACAGACTGGAGAACACTTATACCACAGAAGTCCACTCACTGGAGTGAAGGTTCTGAGCCCCACGTCAGGCTTCCCAACCTGGGGGTCCAGCAACGGGAGGAGGAATTCCCAGAGAATCAGACTTTGAAGGCTAGCGGGATTTGATTGCAGGACTTCAACAGGACTGGAGGAAACTGAGATTGTACTCTTTGAGGCCCAACACAAACTGGTGTGTGCATCAGGTCCCAGGGGAAGGAGCAGTGACCCCATAGGAGAATGAAGCGGACCTACCTGCTAGTGTTGGAGGGTCTCCTACAGAGGCGGGGGGTGGCTGTGGCTCACTGCGGTTAAGCCAAACAACCAACAGGGAGGGGACCCAGCCCCACCAATCTGCAGACAAGTGGATTAAGTTTTACTGAGTTCTGCCCACCAGAACAACACCCACCTCTACAGACCACCAGTCCCTCCCATCAAGAAGCTTGCACAAACCTCTTAAATAGCCTCATCCACCAGAGGATAGACAGCAGAAGCCAGAAGAACTACAGTCCTGCAGCCTGTGGAACGAAAATCACATTCACAGAAAAACAGACAAAATGAAAAGGCAGAGGACTACATACCAGATGAAGGAACATGATAAAACCCCAGAAAAACAACTAAATGAAGTGGAGATAGGCAACCTTCCAGAAGAAGAATTCAGAAAAGTGATAGTGAAGATGATCCAGGACCTCAGAAAAACAATGGAGGCAAAGATCGAAAAGATGCAAGAAATGTTTAACAAAGACCTAGAAGAATTAAAGAATAAACAAACAGAGATGAACAATACAATAACTGAAATGAAAAATACACTAGAAGGCATCAGTAGCAGAATAACTGAGGCAGAAGAATGGATAAGCAACCTGGAAGAAAGAATGGTGGAATTTACTGCTGTGGGACAGAATAAAGAAAAAAAGAATGAAAACAAATAAAGACAGCCTAAGAGACCTCTAGGACATTAAATGCACCAACATTCTCATTATAGGGGTCCCAGAAGGAGAAGAGAGAGAGAAAGGACCCGAGAAAATATTTGAAGTTTATAGTCGAAAACTTCCTGAACATGGGAAAGGAAATCGTCACCCAAGTCCAGGAAGCACAGAGAGTCTCAGGCAGGATAAACCTAAGGTGGGACATGCCAAGACACATAGTAATCAAATTGACAAAAATTAAAGACAAAGAAAATTTATGAAAAGCAACGAGAGAAAAACGACAAATAACATACAAGGAAGTTCCATAAGGTTAACAGCTGGTTTCTTAGCAGAAACTCTGCAAGCCAGAAGGGAGTGGCACGACATATTTAAAGTGACGAAAGGGAAGAACCTACAACCAAGATTACTCTACCCAGTAAGGATCTCATTCAGCTTCGATAGAGAAATCAAAAGCTTTACAGACAAGCAAAAGCTAAGAGAATTCAGCACCACCAAACCAGCTCTACAACAAATGCTAAAGGAACTTCTCTAAGTGGGAAACACAAGAGAAGAAAAGGACCTACAAAAATAAGTGCAAAACAAGTAAGAAAATGGTAATAGGAACCTACATATCAATAATTACCTTAAATGTGAATGGATTAACTACTCCAACCAAAAGACACAGGCTCACTGAATGGATACAGGAACAGGACCTATATATTTGCTCTATACAAGAGACCCACTTCAGACCTAGGGACACATACAGACTGAAAGTGGGGGATGGAAAAAGATATTTCATGCAAATGGAAATCAAAAGAAAACTGGAATAGCAACACTCATACCATATAAAACAGACTTTAAAATAAAGAATGTTACAAGAGACAAATAAAGGTGCTACATAATGATCAAGGGATCAATCCAAGAAGAAGATATAACAATGATAAATATATATGCACCCAGCGTAGAAGCACCTCAATACATAAGGCAAATGCTAACAGCTAAAAAAGAGGAAATCGATGGTAATACAATAATAGTGGGGGATGTTTAACACCTCACTTACACCAATGGACAGATCATGCAGACAGAAAATTAATAAGGAAACACAAGCTTTAAATGACACAATAGACCAGATAGATGTAAATGATATTTATAGGACATTCCATCTGAAAACAGCAGGTTACACTTTCTTCTCAAGTGCACATTTAACATTCTCCAGGATAGATCACATCTTGGGTCACAAAGCAAGCCTCGGTAAATTTAAGAAAAGTGAAATCATATCAAGCATCTATTCCAACCACAACACTATGAGATTAGAAATCAGTTACAGGAGAAAAAAATGTAAAAAGCACAAACACGTGGAAGCTAAACAATACGTTACTAAATAACCAAGAGATCACTGAAGATATCAAAGAGGAAATCAGAAAATACCTAGAGACAGATGACAACGAAAAGACAACAATCCAAAACCTATGGGTTGCAGCAAAAACAGTTCTGAGGACAAAGTTTATAGCAATACAATCCTACCTCAAGAAACAAGAAAAATCTCAAACAATCTAACCTTACACCTAAAGGAACTAAAGAAAGAAGAACAAACAAACCCAAAGTTAGTAGAAGAAAAGAAATCATAAAGATCGGAGCAGATATAAGTGAAATAGAAACAAAGAAAACAATAGCAAATATCAATAAAACTAAAAGGTGGTTCTTTGAGAAGATAAAATTGATAAACCTTTAGCTACACTCATCAAGAAAAAGAGGGAGAGGACTCAAATCAATAAAATTAGAAATGAAAAAGGAGAAGTTACAATGGACACTGCCGAAATACAAAGCATCCTAAGAGACTGCTACAAGCAACTCTATGCCAATAAAATGGACAACCTGGAAGAAGTAGACAAATTCTTAGGAAAGTATAGCCTTCGAAGACTGAACCAGCAAGAAATGGAAAATATGAACAGACCAATCTCAAGTAATGAAATTAAAACTGTGATTAAAAAATCTTCCAATAGACAAAAGTCCAGGACCAGAAGGCTTCACAGGTGAATTCTATCAAACATTTAGAGAAGAGCTAACATTCATCCTTCTCAAACTCTTACAGAAACTTGCAGAGGAAGGAACACTCCCAAACTCATTCTGTGAGGCCACCATCACCCTGATACCAAAACCAGAGAAAGATACTAAAAAAAAAAAGCCAATTACAGACCAATATCACTGATGAATATAGGCGCAAAAGTGCTCAAAAAAAATACTAGGAAACAGAATCCAGCAACACATTAAAAGGATCATACCCCATGATCAAGTGGGATTTATCCCAGGGATGCAAGATTTCTTCAATATACTCAAATCAATCAATGTGATACACCATATTAACAAATTGAAGAAGAAAAACCATATGATCTTCTCAATAGATGCAGAAAAAGCTTTCAACAAAATTCAACACCCATTTATGATAAAAACTCTCCAGAAAGTGGGCATAGAGGGAACCTGCCTTAACATAATAAAGGCCATTTATGACAAACCCACAACAAACATCATTGTCAATGGTGAAAAGCTGAAAGCATTTCCTCTAAAATCAGGAAGAAGAGAAAGATGTCCTCTCTCACCACTATTATTCAGCATAGTTTTGGAAGGCCTAGCCACGGCAATCAGAGAAGAAAAAAAATAAAAGTAATACAAGTTGGAAAAGAAGAAGTAAAACTGTCACTGTTTGCAGATGGCATGATACTATACATAGATAATGCTAAAGGTGCCAGCAGAAAACTACTAGAGCTAATCAATGAATTTGGTAAAGTAGCAGGATACAAAATTAATTCACAGAAATTTCTTGCATTCCTATACACTAACAATGAAAGATCAGAAAGAGAAATTAAAAAAAAATCCCATTCACCATTGCAACAAAAAAGAATAAAATACCTAGGAGTAAACCTACCTAAGGAGGTAAAAGACCTGTACTCAGAAAACTATAAGACACTGATGAAAGAAATAATAGATGACACAAACAGATGGAAAGATATACCATGTTCTTGGATTGGAAGAATCAATATTGTGAAAATGACTATATTACCCAAAGCAATCTACAGATACACTGCAATTCCTATCAAATTACCAATGGCACTTTTTATAGAACTAGAACAAAAGACCTTAAAATTTGTATGGAGACACAGAGGACCCTGAATAGCCAAAGCAATCTTGAGGGAAAAAAACGGAGCTGGAGGAATCAGTCTCCCTGACTCCAGACTATACTACAAAGCTACAGTAATCAAGACAGTATGGTACTGGCACAAAAGCAGAAATATAGATCAGTGGAACAGGATAGAAAGCCCAGAGATAAACCCATGCACTTGTGGTCAAGTAATCTATGACAAAGGAGGCAAGGATATACAATGGAGAAAAGACAGTGTCTTCAGTAAGTGATGCTGGGAAAACTGGACAGGTACATGTAAAAGAATGAAACTAGAACACTCCCTAACACCATACACAAAAATAAGCTCAAAATGGATTAAAGACCTAAATGTAAGACTGGACACTATAAAACTCTTAGAGGAAAACGTCAAAAGAACACTCTATGACATAAATCATAGCAAGATCCTTTTTTACCCACCTCCTGGAGTAATGGAAATAAAAGCAAAAAAAGACCAAATGGGACCTAATGAAACTTAAAAGCTTTTGCACAGCAAAGGAAACTATCAACAAGATAAGAAGACAACCCTCAGAATGGGAGAAAATATTTGCAAATGAATCAACGGACAAAGGATTAATCTCCAAAATCTATAAACAGCTCATGCAGCTCAATATTAAGAATAACAAAGAATCTAATCGAAACATGTGCAGAATACATACCAGATGGCCAAGAGGCACATGCAAGGCTGCTCAACATCACTAATTATTAGAATAGTGCCAATCAAAACTACAGTGAGGTATCACCTCACAGTGGCTAGAATGGGCATCATCAGAAAATCTACAAACAACAAATGCAGGAGTGGGTGTGGAGGAAAGGGAACCTTCTTGCACTGTTGGTTGGAATGTAAATTGATGCAGCCACTATGGAAAATAGTATGGATGTTCCTTAAACAAAAAATAGAATTACCATATGACCCAGCAATCCCACTACTGGGCATACACCCAGAGAAAATTATAATTCAAAAAGACACATGCACCCCCAATGTTCATTGCAGCACTATTTACAATAGCCAGGTCATGGAAGCAACCTAAATGCCCACTGTCAGACGAATGGATAAGGAAGATGTGGTACATATATACAATGGGGTATTATTCAGCCATGAAATGGAATGAAATTGGGTCATTTGTAGAGACGTGGATGGACCTAGAGACTGTCATGCAGAGTGAAGTAAGTCTGAAAGAGAAAGACAAATATCATATATTAACTCATAAATGTGGAATATAGATAAACGGTACATATGAAGCAGTTTGCAAGGCAGAAATAGAGACATAGATGTAGAGAACAAATGTATGGACACCAAGGGGGAAAGTGGAGGGGGTGGGAGGGTGAGATGAACTGGGGGATTAGGATTGACATATATACACTAATATGTATAAAATAGATAACTACTAAGAACCTGCTGTATAAAAAAATAAATAAAATAAAATTCAAAAAATAAAAACCAAAGATAGACATTTATTCAAGTGTTTATAGCATATGTAAAAGTAGAATGAATGATAACAATAGTACAAAGGACTGAAGAGGGAAATAGAGGTTACCGTTTGTAAAGCTCTTACATTGGAAATCGAGTGGTATACTACTTTAAGACAGACCATAATAAAAATACACAGTGTAAACTGAAGAGCAGCATCTTAAAAGTAAACAGAAGTATAGCAAATAAGCCAATAATGGAGGAAAAAAATACAAGAAAGATTCAATTAATACAAAAGAAGGCAGGAAAAGAGCAGAAAAAGAACAAAGAACAGACAGGGCACATAGAAAACAACTACTAACGTAGTAAACTTAAACCAAAGCCCAATGTAATGTACGTTTAACATTAAATTAATGTAATTTCATAATTACATTAAATGAAATGGTCTAAATACTCTAATGATGGGATCCTCCCGGACCGGGGCACGAACCCGTGCCCCCTGCATCGGCAAGCGGACCCCCAACCACTGCACCACCAGGGAAGCCCAAGACCAAGATTTTTTAAATGGATATAATAAAGGCAGAAATCAACTATATTCTGTCTGCATGCTTTAAATATAAAGACAGAGATAGACAAAGTGAAAGGATGAAAAATATATTCAAATATTAATCTAAGAAAAGACTGAGGGTCTATATTAATATCAGCCAAAGTAGAATTCAGAAGAGATAATATTGCCAAGAATGTAGTGTATGTTTTAAAGTGATAAAGATTACATAATAAGTTATCAAAAGTGCATAACAGGGCTTCCCTGGTGGCGCAGTGGTTGAGAGTCCACCTGCTGATGCAGGGGACACGGGTTCGTGTCCCGGTTGGGAGGATCCCACATGCCGCGGAGCGGCTGGGCCCGTGAGCCATGGCCGCAGAGCTTGCGCGTCTGGAGGCTGTGCTCCGCAACGGGAGAGGCCACAGCAGTGAGAGGCCCGCGTACTGCAAAAAAATAAAAATAAAAAAAGTGCATAACGACCTCAAACATGTATCTATTTAATAAAACAGCTTACATTACATGATGCAAAAACTGGTAGAATTGCCATGAGAAATTGACAAATTCACAATTTTAGTTGTAAATTCAAAACTTTTTTCTCCTTATTTGATAGAACAAGTAGACAGAAAATTAGTACGATTATAGAAGACCTTAAAACATTAACAACCAACTTAACCTAATTGACACTGTGTCCAATAGTACTACACCCAATAGATTAATTAGTTAACCTTGTAGAATACTACACCCAGGAGTTCTGCACTCAGTTGTCTTTGTTATAGAAATTCAATTTATAATTCCCCCAAGAAAATTCCAGGCTTTGCTCATAAATTTTACTAATCCACTGCAGAAGAAATAATATTAATCATGTCCAAAATTACTCAGAAAACAGGGGAGGAAACTTTGTCCAAATACTTATGTGAGACCAGTATTACCTGATAATCAGAATAAGACAAAGAAAACTATAGACTATCACCCTTCATTTATATAGACTCAAAAATCCTTCCCAGAATTTTAGTAAATTATATCCAGAAATACATAAGAAAGTTTATTCTATGACCAAGTAAATTATCCCAGGAATGTAAGAAGGGTTTAACATACAAAAATCAATAAATGTAACTTTCCACATTAACAAAGGAGAAAACCATATCATTTCAGATGCAAAAAAAGCATTGAACAACATTGAATATAAACTCTCAGCGAAGTAGGGATGTAAGAGAACTTCAGCTTGATAAAGGGCATTCTCAAAAAGCTTATAGAAACATTATACTTATTGATAAAGGAACAGATACGTCCCTTCTAAGATAATGAATAAGGCAAGGATATACACTCTTGCCAGTGTCTTTATACAAGTAATGACCAATACAAAAATGAAATAAAATAGTCCATTCACAACAGCATCAAAATTGTAAAGTAGTTATTGATAAATTTAGCAGAATACATGCAAAATTATACTCTGAAAGTTATAGAAAATTACTAAGGGAAATTAAAGAAAGCCTAAATGAGGAGCTAAACCATAGTGTTTAGGGAAACAGACATTGACATAGACAGAAATTCAAGCATAATAGAGTCTAGTAGAGGACCCACATATACAGTCAGTTCTCAGTACTCATGGTATTTATGTCCTGTGTTGCCATGAATTCTGAATTCCAAAATATAAACCTAGGGGGAATAACAATAAAAGGTTCCCGCAAGCCTCTCCGGTCACAACATTTTTATCAACCCATCAATACACAACCTTGATTTATGTGTGTTTCTGTTTAAAGGCACCTTATTTAATATATATTGTTGGTTCATTAGCATTGAACTCATGGTGAGCACTGTAACTCAGACCTGAATGAAGCTCATCTCCATAAGGCACGTCACAGCTTTCTTGTGATGTACTTTTCTTAGGAGCACCGGACAGCCCTTCAGCACTATGCTTGGGGGCTATAAACAGTGAAATCACCGACAAAAAGTACAGAAATGCAAACACTATGGCACTGCATATACTGTGAGAAGGATACTTGTTTATAGTATGAGAGCTGAAAGAAGATGGCAAAGCGTTGTCGCCTTGTTGGACCTCAGCGGGAACGTGTACATCAAGCATTTCGGTTGTTCATCATTCTGGGCAGGTCCATGAAAGACCACTATGATATTGTGATTTATAATAAGAAATATATATTGGGTCTTTGTCTCTGTTGCTGGCCTACCACTCCTCAAACCCTGAGGATTTCCTGGGTGATAAGAGAGAGAAAGATTTGTTTTTCGTAACAGACCTCTTTCAACTATGCCCGAGTTTATATTAATGAGGTGATTTTTGCTGAAGCCCCTAAATAATCTAAAGATGGAGGCTAGTTGCCCGTAGGACCAACGATGTGATTAGAAGGTTGGAACTTTCAGCCTTACCTCCTGACCACCAGGGAGGGGCAAGGGGCTAAAAGTTGAATTAATCGCCAATGGCCAATGGTTTAATCAATCATGCCTACAGAATGAAGCCTCCAGAAAACCCCAAAAGGATGGGGTTCAGGGAGCTTACAGGTTGGTGAACAAGAACTCATTCCTGGGCTTCCCTGGTGGCGCAGTGGTTGAGAGTCCGCCTGCTGATGCAGGGGACGCGGGTTCGTGCCCCGGTCCGGGAAGATCCCCCATGCCGCGGAGCGGCTGGGCCCGTGAGCCATGGCCGCTGAGCCTGCGCGTCCGGAGCCTGTGCTCCGCAGTGGGAGAGGCTGCAACGGTGAGAGGCCCGCGTACCGCCAAAAAAAAAAAAAGAAAAGAACTCATTCCTGTGCTGGGAGAGCAAACTCGCTTCAGGATCTTGTGAACCTCCCCCTGTGTATCTTCACCTGGCTGTTCATTTGCATCCATTCATTTGTGGCTCTTGATTCGTGGACATGTGTTTTCATTTATCTTGGGTAAATACCTAGGAGTAGAATTGCTGGGTTGTGTGTTTATCAGCCTTGGCACTCTTGACATTTGGGGCCAGAGAATTCTTTGTTGTGGGGGCCTGTTCTGTGCCTTGTGGGATGTTGAGAAGCACCCCTGGCCTCTACCCACTAGATGCCAGTAGCATCCCCTCAGTTGTGACAACCAAAAAATACCTCCAGACCCTGCCCCTGGTTGAAAACCACCCTAGAATTTGGTAGCCACTTAGTGGAGATGGATAATAAGCTTCTGCAAGCAAACAGTGCTCAGTGAAGGAAACATTTTATCCTCAGATGCATGAGTATTTCTCAGAGTTCCTTTACCAGGGAGAAGCAGATCTTAGGTGTCTCATTCAGTCACAGAAGATCCTGTTTAGTGCATTTCATTCAAAAATTCCAAAGCATTAGGCCCATTGTGTCTGGATATTGAAGAGCATATGTTAATGTGCTTATTAATAGGTTTTTAGCCGTTTTGTTTCGGGCACCACTGTTGGACACCATGGTTACCATGTTTACCTGGCTCTTAGTCAATTTCAGCCAGTTCTTGTTACACTTCATTTACTGTATTGGCTTTTCACACAGTTCAAGACTCTGATGTTGCTGTCACATTTCTTCTCTTATCTGTGCTGTGTACACATTTTTGGACAAGAAACGTTAGCTTGCAGTATTTTCCAAAGCAGGTTGGTAAATGCTTGAGTAATCATTTTGTTGGAAGAATTCATCACAGGCGAGAGAGTTTCGCTTGGGAATGTATGTATTTTCTGATGAGCAATCGCTTTGCATTTATTTTTGCAGGAGCTGCCACCAAGAGTCTAATTTTAGGTATCATCACTAGGGTCCATGTGTGTGTAATTTTGACAGGATCTACGTTCCTTTCATTGTCGAAATTAGTTGAATGATTCTGTAAGTGGCTTTAAAATGCAAAGAAGATCATTCTGTAGCTATATCTTAATTTGCAGAGCTTGTGCTTCTGCCACTGATGTTTATTTTTCCTGACAAGACTTTAAAACGTGTGGGCAGGACTCAGCACTGTCATTTTCCCATAGAGGCAGCCTGAGTCCTTGGGCAGTTCCTCTCCAGCTTCTCCCCCATGACCCATTCTCAGTGCTGATTTGCAGCATTTCCAAAGTGAGTCTTCCCTGATGCCAGAGGCAAGAAAAGGCATCGCTGCCACCCACCGCTTGTTAATCCCAGCTGTTATCAGTGAGGCCTGATGGAAATTCCAGGAGAGGGCAGTCATGGTCACACTTCCATGATTTCCAGGGTCTTAGAAAAGAGCACAGTACCCATTGCTCGAGTCCTCAACAATTTCTTATTAAAACTATGGACGTGGTAAAAAAAAAAAAAAAAAAAAAAAAAAAAAAAAAAAACTATGGACGTTAAGCTTTATACAGAGCATTTCATAGGTGTTATCTAATTTTTTTTTATCTAGAGTTGTTTTCTATGAGAAGTATCATACCAAATCTGGGAGACATCTTACAGAGACTAGAACAGACTCAGAGGATGGCTAGCCCCAGATCACAGAGCTGGTTCAGAACCGAGCGAATTCAAAGCCAATCCTCTGAGTAAAACCCAGGATTTTTTTTTTTCCTGCTCTGCCAAAACTATCTCCATCCAAATTAGAAACCCAGACGAATGGTCTCCAGTCAGAAATGTTTAGACTTTCATTTAGAGCAGCAGCCCCGATCAGAACTCTCCAGGGTATCCCGTCATAGGGAATTCATAATTAGTTGGCCAAGTGATGTGATTCTGAAACATAAATTTGTGACCTGTCTGGGGAGGGGGTGGGCCGGAGCTAGTCAGGGGAAGCCTGTTGCCTTGAAGCCCTGTAAAGCAAAGAGCCAAACCATGAGGTTTTCTTAGAAAGCAAAACACACCACTTTGCACTGCATGAGTTTGAAAGGAAGGGGTTGCAGGTATCCAGAGAAAACAGCTTCCAGGGAATACCTAGATGGCCATTTTTGCTTGTTTTCTACCCTCTGTGCTTTAGCCTGGCCTCACTGGCCTCTGATGTAAAGAGTTGAGTTTGCAGGCGGTTTTCTAATTATGACTCAACGAGGCCCTTCTGGCTCCTCTTGGAGTGGGTGGGTGAGAGCCAGCCACCGCCATGGCCTCCCATGGCCATCTGTGATTTAGAGCAAAATCTTTGAGGGAAGTATAACTGCCTGAATTACTGCTCTTTTATATGTTTTTAAATGAGGATGTAAAGGCCAAGGGCATTTTTTCCCATTTAATACTATTAAATCCGTCATTAAATCTCTCGCTGAACACTGGCTGATTTTAATGATACCCTCAAGGGCCGATCTTGCTGCTTGACTGTGTTAATATTGTTGTATATATAGATACAGTAAATAATGCTTAGCTAAGATGGTATGAGAAGCATTGTTGTGTGTATCAATAAAAATAGTCGTACTAATGAGACCAAGTGTCAGGAACAGATGTCATGGTGGGAATCCAGCCATTGGAGCTAAAAGTACGGGAAAGGACAAAGCTCCACGGCACACTGAATCTATCACTAAAGTCAGCCTGAATCCTCTAAATATTTCATAGCAAGTTGGCATAGAAGGATTAATTTGGAATTATCATTTCTATTTTTACTCTCTTACTCTATAGCACTACAGCATCAAAACCACAGATGCTTTCCAGTGTCTGTTCTATTTACTGACTCCAGCACCCCTGATTTCTGGGCAGCGTCAGAGGCTCACCTGCCTGATTCTTTTCCACATTACGGAGTTACACTCATGTTTTTATCACACAGAACCATTAAACAGAGTGTGGGAAATCTTGATTTTTTTTTTTTAAACATTGGTTTTGAAGGTGAAACATTATTTTTTTATCTGACTATCCAATATTATATCCTTTACTTTATGACTACTTTAATCTTTAATAATAATTTCAGTGGTTAAAGAAGATGTGGTACATATATACAATGAAATATTACTCAGCCATAAAAAAAGACTGAAATAATGCTATTTGCAGCAACATGGATCGACCTAGAGATGATCATACTAAGTGAAGTATGACAGAGAAAGATGATATTGCTTACATGTGGAATCTAAAAAAATGATACAAATGAACTTGTTTACAAAACAAATAGACTCACAGACAAAGAAAACAAACTTGGGCTTCCCTGGGGCGCAGTGGTTGAGAGTCCGCCTGCCGATGCAGGGGACGCGGGTTCGTGCCCCGGTCCGGGAAGATCCCACATGCCGCGGAGCGGCTGGGCCCGTGAGCCATGGCCGCTGAGCCTGCGCGTCCGGAGCCTGTGTTCCGCAACGGGAGAGGCCACAGCAATGAGAGGCCCACGTACCGTAAAAAAAAAAAAAGAAAACAAACTTATGGTTATCAAAGAGGAAAGGCGGGGGAGGGATAAATTAGGAGGTTGGGATTAACATATACACCCTACTAAATATAAAATAGATAACAAGGACCTACTGTAGAGCACAGGAAACTACTCAATATCTTGTAATAACCTATAATGGAAAAGAATCTTAAAAAGAATATATGTACACATATGTATATGTATGTATAACTGAATCACTTTGCTGTACACCTGAAACTAACACAGCATTGTAAATCAACTATATATCAATACATTTAAAAAAATTTTTTTAAAGAAAGCATTCACCCTGAAAAAAAAAATTGTCAATGGCCACAACTAACTTTTAAAAACATACAAGGAGCTCATGTGCTAATAGTGGCTTTAGTGCTTGTGTCTTTTTTGAGTCTCCCATTGGCCCTTGAGTCAAGTACTGTCATCAGTCCCTATTTACAGATGAGGAAACTGGACCTGAGAGGTTAGATAACTTGCCAAAGGGCACAGAGCAAACGCAGCAGAGCTAAGAGTCAAACCCACCCATGGTCACGTTATAGAGCTCAGACTCTTCCCCTCCTGCAGTTCGTATGCAAAACACACCAGGCATTGTGTTGGGTGAATGTCACATGTCACTCAGTGGAATTCAAAGTGCAGGAACTCAGTGAATATCTGTGGAATGGAGAGAAGAGAATATGTAGACAGGTGTATTGCACTAGGTGAACTCCACATCTTAAATAGCTTCTTAGAAAACTGAAAAGTTTGTACTTGACTCCGACTCCCAGAATTTCTTGAGTGTATGGAAATAGTTGAAAGTTTTCTGAAACGTTCTAAACTCTTCCATATCATGGAAGAAGATAGAGCAGAGAAACCATTCATCTACAATATTTTTTACAACTTTTAGCTTAAGTATCTATCAGAAACCCAAAGTGAAAGAGAAGTCCACCTTTTATTGCCCTTAGAGAACTTCTGATACGATTCAGTTGTAAAGAGAGAAAAGGAATAAGGAGAGAGTAAAGCTCTATTCTTTTTAAGCTAGTCTTTCTCTCTTTGGCAGTTGTAACCTTTCCAGGTAATTGTTGGAGATTTGGATATAATTTTTGAACTAGCACTGTCCTTGGAAAGGCAGGTAGAATCCACCTCCATGCTATTATTTTAGATTTCTAAATGGCCCCTTACTATGAGTGAGCGCTAAGGTAGTGATATATAATCTCATAACTCATAGACTCCATTACTGTAATTCTCTATTCTCTGTTTTCCTCTCTTCCTGTTATACAGGTCCACGTAGATTAGAGCTTGCGATGGCTTAGCCAGAGTTTGATTAGGAACAGAGAAGCCAATTCAAGGCTGACCTGCAGCACCTCTAACTCATTCTTCTTCTTCTTTCCCCCTGTGTGTCCTCTTGGCTGCAAGGACACAAGCAAGGATGTAAATGAGGATAAGGTAAAGAAAACCTCAGAGGGTCCCAGCATCACCTCTATGCACACACACCAAACAAGACACAAACAGTTTAAGATACTGTAGTTACGATTCCCTCAACAACTTCAGAGCTAAAGTTAAAGATTGAGGAAACACGCAAAAGAGAGTACGGGCGAGCACATTTGCAAAGAGGAAAACTAATACAACTGTCTTATAGGATCATTATGAATATTTATACTCTGATAATTTATCATGTACTCATGATAGAAACAGCCTCTAAAGGTAATTGAAAGAGTATGGACCAAATTTTAGGGCAGTTCAGTTACATGGGCATAGTCTCACTTCAGATCCCGAAATAAAAAGTGGCTAAGAGGACTGAAGTTCGCATTATTCAATAGAAGAAAACTGCTGTCGTGTTTAATGCCTTGTAGAGCCTGCTCGCCACATGCTGACAGCCTAAGACTTTAAAGTTGAGGAACAGAATATCTTAGTTCTGCACAAAGCTTTCTGCTGTCCTCATATCATACTTGTATGTCTTGTGCACGAATAGAGTTTCCTAGCGTGTGCAGCTCTGTTGGCCGGCCCATTTGCCTTCCGTCCAGCCTTTGCTCTGAGTCTTTTCCTGGCCCCTGTAGGGAGGGAAGTCCCAGGCCTTGCATCTGTCATTCCTGTTCTGTGACGTGCACCATGGTCCTTGGTGTGAGTCCTGCATCGGTCAGACCCAGAGCCTGCTGAGGCTGGACAGGGTATTACTACACTGATGTGCACACACACATGTGCCCAAAGAGCACCCCTGACTGCAGACCTGAGGCAGCTCTGTGATGAAGTCTTATTTCCAGGCAGTGAGGCCTCGCAGAGGACAAGGTCCTGGGAACTTAGGCTCTGTGGGCCTGGTTCTGATCACGGTTCCGCCTCCAGTTTCTCTGGACTAGATCCAGTTCTCTGAGGGGCCTGGGGCTTAAATAAGTCGCTCGCTAATCATTCAGGCCAGAGCAGCTGGCGAGGTAAGTCCATGCTTTGCAGCCAGGCATAGGAGGAGGTTTCCTTGAGTATTTTCTTTGGTACTATGGGGGACGCCTGGGTGCACCTTAAAAAGTAGATCAGAGTGAGTGCAGCTGCCCAAGGTACTTGCAGTGGATGGTGTCTGACTGACAAAGTACAGTCTCTGAGCTTAGCACAGAGTGGGTGCTCCAAAGAGAGCTCTGATTGGCTGCTCTAGTCAGGCCCAGAAGACCCTCCCGACTCACTTTCCCTTTCCACGAGGGCGCCGCGTCTGTCAGAGCAAAGAACAGAATGCCTTGGGAAAGTGGTTGGTTTTAGAGCTTCAGAGTGGCCTCTTGACCATTCTTTCCTTTTCTGGAGGAAAGGTTCTGCAAATGACGGCTTCCACACCACAAAGTGGGCCTGGATTCTAGAAAGATAGGCTAAACGCTTTGTTACAGATGATTTGAATGAAGATGTTGTTTGTTGGAGAAAAGAGCACACATTCTGTCAGTGACCAAGCTGACCTTAGTCCTCAGGACCACGTGGGGTTGAAGTGAACCCTCTTACGTTGTCTAATCCTTGCTGTCACGTGGCATCTTTCCTTAGTAGATACTGAGCGCCCTCGAGAAACAGAGGCCTGCGTGACGCGTGAGGCCTGAGGTTAGGTGGATTCTCTCACAACGCAGGGCAGCTTGGCTCCTGGCACAAAACTGCAGGGTTGACATTTATAACCCGCCCAGTATCCCCGGGCACGGGCAACACATAAGCCCCCTCGGAGCGCACGGACTCCAGGGGAGGAAGTGGTATGCAACAAGCAGTATTTCAGGATCTCCATGGTTGGGGCCAAGGGTGGGGGGAGTTTCCATCCCCTCAAGTTTGGAGGAAGATATTAAGAGTATTTAGGATGTGCGGGTTGGCAACGCGTGGCAATGACCCTTTCCTACCGTTTTGAAGTTGGGTAAATAGTGAAGTTTTCTCATTGAAATCTCTGCTCATTGTCTGTTTTCCTCCTGTGAGGGATGGATTTTATCCACCACTGTCTCTCTTTTTTTTCCTCTTGTATTTATTTATTTATTTTTGGCCGCGTTGAGTCTTCGTTGCTGCGCGCGGGCTTTCTCTAGTTGCAGCGAACGGGGGCTACTCTTCGTTGTAGTGCGTGGGCTTCTCATTGCGGTGGCTTCTTTTGTTGCGGAGCACGGGCTCTAGGCGCGTGGGCTTCAGTAGTTGTGGCTTGCAGGTTCTAGAGCGCAGGCTCAGTAGTTGTAGCACACGGGCTTAGTTGCTCCGCGGCATGTGGCATCTTCCTGGACCAGGACTCGAACCCAGCTCCCCTGCATTGGCAGGCAGATTCTTAACCACTGCGCCACCAGGGAAGTCCCTCCACCACTGTCTTCTGTAAAAGAGATACCAAGAGAAGAGAAGGCCAACCTGGGCTCAAGGCTCCACGCAGCCATTCACTGTCTCTGTCCCCCGCTTAAGTCCCTGAAACTCGAGGCACTTGCCTAAAAACAGCAAAGCAAGACGGACTTTTGGATGTTGAAAATGATTTGTCTGGCAAGTATTCAAACTTAAGAAAATAGACCCTCTACACACTCGTGGGTCAAAATAAGCATTTGTGTCTTTTTGTCTTTTCTGGATCTCTAAATGTCATTAAAGTATTGATATTTTGGGTCCTTTTATAGGGCTTTGGAGCACTAATTTTATCTTCAGAAGCCTCATCTCTGAGTTCGCCGCCAGTGGTGTGTGTGTGTGTGTGTGTGTGTTTGTGTGTGTGTGCGCGCACATTGGGGCAGGAGTATTTGTCCACACACCCAACTACCAGTTTGAACGGTCAAACATCGGGAGAGGCCTGATCAGGCCTTGGATGTTACACCAAAAGTAAAGCCCAGAAGGAATTGAGTGGATGCATTTGAAGCTGGATCTCTTGAGAACAATCATTGCAGGTCAAGGTTTAAAAAGTTTCAGGAGCAGCTTCAAATGGATTAACTTGGAAAACCTCGAAAAGGTCAGTGTGGGCCCCTCATGCTACGGCGACAGCAAAGGTCGTGGCTCAGGCAGGGTGTCCCCTGAGTGTTCGGTGGGGACATTGTACTGCCTTTTAATATTCTAATGCTGACCTTACCCCTTTTGAGTTCTGTTTCTTCCTCTCTCTCTCTCTCTCTCTCCCCCCTCCCTCCTTCCGTCTCTCACGCTTTCGCTGGCAGAATTAGTGCCTTTAAAAAGAATAACATCATAAACCTGGAATCCTGATTCTTTATTTTATAATGTTCACTAGCATTTACAGATGTTTGGGCTACAGGGCTTTTGGTAACGTCTACATTAAGCATTTCAAGTGCACTCTGTTTACAGTTATTACAATGTGAGGACCCTAAATCCCAAAGACAACAGTCTTCATGCCCAAGGGGAAACGGAAAATCAAAACATTGGCCAGAATAATTTAAAGAAGAGAAAGAAAAAGAACTTTCCTTTTCGGTTTCTGAAGCAGTAGTTTTTTTTGCGGGGCGGGGGGGGGGTTTGATTTTCTGGAATGAAGTCTCCCAGATAGTAAAGCTCACCATAAGCTTAAATGACACGTCGGCTCACAGTATCCGTCTCAGCATTTCTCTATCCTCACATCAAAGACAATGCATTGTATTTCCAGCTTATGGAAAAGAGAATTATAAAATATCTTTTGCGTATGTTTGGGTTTTATTAAGTTCAGATCTCTATATTCTGCTATACTTAGTTAAGCTGCTAACAAATGCAGATACCCTTTTGATATGATATTTCTTTACCCCACTTCTTTGCTTTTTTTCTTTTTCCCTTTCATTCATTCGTTCATTGAACAAGTGTGCTCAGTGCCTCTGTCATATGCCAGCATGGTCTTCTAGGCCTCAAAACAGGGGTCAGCAAACTTTCTCCATCAAGGGCCAGGTGGTAAATATTTTAGGCTTTGTGGGTTGTATGGTCTCTGTTGCAACTACTCAGCTCTGCTCTCGTAGTACAAAAGCAGCCAGAGGGAACCATAGTGAATAATGGGGTATAGCCGTGTCCCAATAAAACTTTATTTACAAAATCAGGTGACAGGACACGTTGGTCTGGAGGCCGTTGTATACTGACCCCTGCTCCGTGATAGGACAATGAACTAAACAGAGAAAGATCTCTGTCTTCCTGAAGTTTACATATTAGTGGAGGGAAACAAGAAACAAATGAACCAGTGAATATATAAATGTCAAGGGGTCATAGATGCTAAGAGGGAAAATTAGGCAGCATGAGAGTATGGAGAGTGAGTGGGCAAGTGTTATTTGAGACAGGGCATGGGCAGGAGGGCCTCTCTATTGAAGGGACAGTTGAGCTGCGACCTCACCGAGGAGGGGGGTGAGTGGTGTTGATGTCATGGAGTGGAGTGGATGGGCCAAGGGAACAGCAAGTACAAAGGTCCTGAGGCAGGAGCTTGTTTGGAGAAATAGCAAGGAGGCCATTGCAGGTAAACTAGAGGGAGTAACAGGAGGATAATGGGAACTGAGTCAGAGAGGGAACCAGAGGCCAGATTGTATGGGACCTTTCAGACTTTCGTAAGGCCCTTGGGTTTGATTCTCTGTAAGACAGGGTGCCGTTGGAAGGTTTTCAGCAGACGAGTGACATGATTGGTTTTGTGTTCTTAGGCTTGGGGTTACGGTTAGACCTGTGGTAGAAATCAAGAGCTCAGTTTTAAATGTACTAAGTTTGGGGTACTCTTCAGATACCAAAGTGGAGGCAAATGGGAAGCAGTTAGATACGTGAATTTGGAATTCCAGGTAAAGGTGTAGGTTATCAGGATAAACTCGGCTGAGATGAGATCGCCTAGAACATAAGTCTGTTTGGAAGAGTAGTGGTTGAGGGCTGAGCCCAGGGTCACACAATCCTCTTGCAAAAGAAACCGGAAGGAGTGGCTGTTAAGGAAGAAAAACTAAGAGAAGGTGATTCCTTGACCAGGTGCAGTGCGATTTGTGGAGGAGAGAATTCTCACCTGAAATAAAGACTGCTGAGAGGTCCAGTAAGATGGAGATTGAGAATCAGAGCTGGATACTGTGTCAGCTCAGTATGACTGGAATTGGGAGATTAAGGAGCGGGCATGGAGCCAGAGAGTAGGAGTTAACTCCTAGGAGTTTTGTTATAAAGGGAACAGAAAAACGGGATCGTTGTTCAAGTGTGCTGTGAGGTCAAGGGAGAGTGTTTGGAGATGGGAGATAAATCTTGCTGTTGCTATAGTGATAGATAGATGATACATAGAGAGGAATTATGAGCAGATGACCTTTAAATGCTTCAGCGGCTTCGCATGTTGAGATTCTAGTTTTAATGAGATGTGTTCCTTACCTTTTCTTATAATGATACTGTGGCAATCTTTTCAGTAGAATTTTTAAAACTTTCTATTTATTGGTGGTTGAATATATAGACTGGAAATGAGAAGATCCGAATCCTGGACCCAGCTCCACCATTTGCCTTTGTTGTATCCTTGGGCAAGTTTCTAAGTTTCAGTTTCTTCACTTGTAAAATGAAGATTAATAATATTACCTGTGTGGTCACTTGACCAGGGTTTTTTTGTTTGTGAAAATTCCATGAAAATGGAATTACCACACTGGTATATCATGCTATAAGCATAATGATCACCTTCCTGCTGTTATTAAGAATTATTGTTTAGGGATTTATCCCAAGAATTCAAAATTGATTCAACATATGAAAATCAAGTAATGTAATACACCATAACTAATAGAATAAATAATTTTTTAAAACCTATGATTATCTCAGTAGATATTAAAAATTTGACAAAAGTTAACACCCTTTTATGATAAAAACACTCAACAGGGCTTCCCTGGTGGCGCAGTGGTTGGGGGTCCGCCTGCCGATGCGGGGGACGTGGGTTCGTGCCCCGGTCCAGGAGGATCCCGCAGACCGCGGAGTGGCTGGGGCTGTGAGCCATGGCCGCTGAGCCTGTGCGTCCGGAGCCTGTGCTCTGCAACAGGAGAGGCCACAAAGGTGAGGGGCCCGTGTACCGCAAAACAAAACAAAACAAAACAAAACAAAAACACTCAACAAACTAGGAACAGAGGTGAACTTCTTCAACCAGTAAAAATACATCTATGGAAAACCTACAGCTAACATCATATTTAGTGGTGAGAGACTGAAAACTTTCCCCTAAGATCAGGAACTAGACAAGAATGTCTGCTTTCACTGCTCCATTCAACATTGTACTAGAAGTACTATCTAGGGCAATTAGGAAAGAAAAAAGAAAATAAAAGGCATCCAGATTGGAAAGGAATAATTAAAACTATCTCTATTCACTGAAAACATCATCTTTTATATAGAAAGCCCTAAAGAACCACACACACACACATACATAAAGCTATTATAACTAATAAACAAGGAGCAGCATTGCAGGGTACAAGATCAATATACAAAAATAATTGGACAATCTGAAAGTGAAATTAAGAAAAAAAGTCCATTTGCAATAGCATCAAAAAAATAAAATTAGGAATAAATTTAACCAAGGAAGTGCAATACTTGTACACTGAAAACTAGAAGACAATGTTGAAAGAAATTCAAGGCCTAAATAAATATAAAGACACCCTGTGTTCATGGATTGTAAGAATAATATTAAGATGGCAGTACTCCTCCAAATTGACCTACAGATTCGGTGCAATCCCCATCAGAATTCCAACTGCATTTTTTGCAGAAGTGGACAAGCTGATCTTAAAATTCATATGGAAATATAACAGACCTCCAAAGCCTAAAAAATACCTTGAAAAGAACAAAGTTGAAGGACTCACACTTCATGATTTCAAAACTTACTACAACGCAACAGTAATCAAGGTGTTGTGGCACTGGGATTAGGATAGACATAC
The DNA here is from genome assembly GCF_003031525.2 of Neophocaena asiaeorientalis asiaeorientalis. Classification (NCBI taxonomy): domain Eukaryota; kingdom Metazoa; phylum Chordata; class Mammalia; order Artiodactyla; family Phocoenidae; genus Neophocaena; species Neophocaena asiaeorientalis. Next base: position 9,894,474 of record NW_020173116.1, on the reverse strand, counting down.
AGATCAATGGAATAGAATTAAGAGTTCAAAATTAAACCCATCATTTTATGGCCAGTTGATCTTTGACAAGGATGCCAAGCCCATTCAATGGGAAGAGAGGACTCTTTTCAATAAATGGTGCTGGGACAACTGGATGACCACATGCAAAAGACTGAAGTCAGTTACCTCATCCCATATATAAAAATTAACTCACGATGGATTAAAGACCTGAATTTTAGAGCTAAAACTATAAAAATCTTAGAAGAAAACATAGGTCTGAATATTTGTGATCTCTGATTAGGCAATTATTTCTTAAATATTACATGAAAAGTACAAGCAGCGAAAAGGAAAAATAGCTATGTTAGCCCTTATGGAGATCTAAGCGTTTTGTAATTCAAAGGACACTATCAAGAAAGTGAAAAAACAACCCACAGAATGGAAGAAAATATTTGCAAACTGTACGTCTAAAAAGGATCTATTATCCAGAATTTATAAAGAACTCTTAGAATTCAACAATAAAAAAACAACTAAAAAAAAAATGAGGCTTCCCTGGTGGTGCAGTGGTTGAGAGTCCGCCTGCCGATGCAGGGGACACGGGTTCGTGCCCCGGTCTGGGAAGATCCCACATGCCGCGCTGAGCCTGCGCGTCCAGAACCTGTTGCTCCGCAACGGGAGAGGCCACAACAGTGAGAGGCCCACGTACTGCAAAAAAAAAAAAAAAAAAAAATGGGCAAAGGATTTAAATAGACATTTCTCCAAAGAAGATTACAAATGGTTGGTCAATAAGCACATGAAAAGGTGCTTATCGTTAGTCATTAGGAGAATGCAGATCAAAACTCCAATGAGACACCACTTCACACCACTAGGGTAACTAAAAATAGAACAAGTATTGGCGATGTATAGAAATTGGAACGTTTATACGTCGCTGGTGGGACTATAAAATGGTGCAGGGGCTGTGGAGAACTATTGGCAGTTCCTCAAAAAGTTAAACACAAAGTAACCAGCGACCCAGCAGTTCCACTCTGAGGTATATATCCAAGAAAATTAAAAACGTACGTTCACACAAAAACTTGTACATGAATGTTTATAGCAGCATTCTCCATAATAGCCAAAAAGTTGAAACAACCCAAATGTTAATCAACTGATGACTAGGTAAACAAATTGTGGTACAATGAAGTATTTTTTGGCCATAAATAGGAATGAAGTACTAACTGACATAGGCTACAACATGGATGAACCTTGGAAACATTATGCTAAGTGAAAGAAGCCAGACACAAAAGGCCAAACACTGTGTGATTCCATTTCTATGAAATGTCCAGAATAGGTAAATCCATAGAGACAGAAAGTAGACAGTAGTTGCCAAGGGACAGGAGGAGAGTGAAACTGGAAGGTACAAGGTTTCTTTTGAGGATGATGGAAGTGTTCTAGAATTAGAGGTAGGTGAAGATTGTACAACATGGTGAATAACTAAACACCCCCTGAACTGTGCATTTTAAAATGGGTAAAATGATGACGTTTATAGTATGTGAATTTTACCTCAGTTTTTAGAAAGTTATTTTGTAGTTCCTAGTACAAATAACACAATGGCCATTTTAGGCTCTGAGGTGTCAGAAAAATCCAACTGTAGAATATGCTTTATTGCAGGGGTCCCCAACCCCCGGGCCGCATGACAGGAGGTGAGCTGCGGGCGAGCGAGTGAAGCTTCGTCTGCCGCTCCCCATGGCTCCCCATCGCTCACATTACCGCCTGAACCATCCCCCACCATCCCCCCCACCCCACCCGCCGTGCGTGGCAGAACCGTCTTCCACGAAACGGGTTCCTGGTACCAAAAAGGTTGGGGACCGCTGCTTTATTGGGAAGTGGCCAGGTTCTCCATGATAGGCATCTCCTTAGCACATACACAATCATCCACACACATTGACACACACAAACCCAAGTGTCTTTCCTTTCCTGCTATTCTCTTCATCGTGAAGGTAGACTGTTTGGATCAAAAATAACAAAAAGAGCTTTCACATAGGAAATATAGTGAAGCTCTGTGATGCAGGCCTATTACCCTAACATATGTGGCCAATGTAGTCTTAAAGCCCCATTATCTTTTTCTTTCCCCAAAGCCTATCTAAATTTCAAGTTCTGGGAGTCATGAATCAACATGTTTGTCTGTGGCCATTTGAATTGAAAGTGACTGAGGATCTTAACGTCATCACAGCTGAACATCTGAAGGTCCACCTGTACCCTTCCATCAACGAGAGTCCAATGAGCATTTTTCTCAGAGCCTCTTTTTCTCATCACTAAATTTAAGATGATCCCTAAGGAGGGGCTATACTTTTTTAAATGTCATTTTTTTTTCCTGATTATGAAATGTG
>NW_020173116.1:9879166-9892108 GCF_003031525.2 Neophocaena asiaeorientalis asiaeorientalis | reverse complement strand
TTTTTTTTTTGTGGTACGCAGGCCTCTCACTGTTGTGGCCTTAGTATATTTTTTTAAGTCATTTCATGGTCAACATATCCTAAAAACCACAAGCCCACAAAATTTTGACTTCAGAAAGGTATCCTTGTATTGAAATGTTTGAGGAGGAACCACTTAAATAGAGATGACTCTTCTAAGCTCCTTATTTCTGTATTTATATGTAGGGGGAGGTGGCGGCAGAGGACACGCACGTGTTTAATACACACAGAGATGCCCTCACAAAACACTCTTGATAGATGGATACGTAGATCCATAGACAGATGGGCATCCATATGGATCCCACGGATGTTCACGTAAAAGGCAAGATGGACGTGGGAGCTGGAGAGAGACAGGCTGCGGTCCTGCCCCAGCTGGTTATTGCTGAGAGTTGGGGGAATCGTGCTGGAGTATATATGTGTACGTGATACCTCTCCTGCTTTCTACATCTGCTCTTCACCCCGTCTCCTCCGCCTTCCATCCCCGTAACTGCCTGTCTCAGATACCCACTGCTTCACCCCTTCCTTAGATCAACGGTCTCATCCCTTCAATCCCCGAACAAATACAGGCGAGCTCAGTGCCAGTACTGTGGTGAGCCACAGGGAACAGCCATGGACCTTTGGGAGGAAGGAGATGAGGAGACTAGAGGCCGGGGAAGGGGAAGCGTGCCCCGAGCATCCGCGCAGAGGGGGCGCCTGGCACCTCTGACCCATGAAGCAGGTACCGGCGTCACTCTGCTTTTGGTGCCGCAGAGACCGCTCTCTGCCTTGGGCCCTCAGGCCTGGGACAAACCAGCTGAAACCTGTCTTTACTACACAGTCAGACCTGCAGGGACCAGGCCGTAGGCACATGCAGGCTGCCCATTTGAACTGCCAGTGCCGGAACTAATTTTCCCAGGTTTGGGGTTTGGGTTTTGTAAAGTAACCCTGGGGCCTGCTTCGGGGGTGCTCGACCTCTCCTCTGGGCAGCCCGGGGAGCCTCTGAAGGTGACTGACTTCTCCCTGGCGGAAACCGGCTCTCCGGGGCATTTTTGTGTCCGCAGAAAGGAAAAGAACAGAGTAGAAAGCCTGCCAGGTGCTGGAGGTGTTGAGCTAGCATCCTTAGGAGTTATAATGAGGCAGTTTAAGAGAATTGTCACGAGAAGCCTTGTACTTAAATCTGGGAGAGAAGCGTAGAAGGCCAGGCAGTGGGATGCTTAACCCAGCACTGCAAAGCAAGGGCACAGCCATCCAGGGCAGCGTCTTCCCTGGCAGACCACTCCCAGGACTCAGCGTTTGAGCCGTGGACCCAGCGTGGTCAGTCCGCAGACACCCACGGTCCAGGGCTCGCCGCCCTGCACAGCCGGCCTCGGACTCACCGCAGCCACTGTCTGCTGTCAGCCGGTTTAAGGCCCACAGAGAGGAGTTGCAGGGGTTTGGACCTGGAGTCAAGACAAGGCTTTTGGAGGAATAGAGATTTCCTCGGTGCAGAAGGCATTGCAGAGGCCTGGTGGCACTTTCCCCAGACATGCCTGGGAAGGAAGCAGGTACCTGAGAGGACCTATGTAGGACCTCAGCATGGAGGCAGGAGGCTCTCAGTAGATGCTAGTTTAAAACCAAGCACCTAAGCCACAACTGACTCGAAAGCCTGCATTTTTTTTTTTTTTCCAGAAACGCATAGACCCCTTATCAGAGGCCCATTGCTTGGGACCAGAGATTATTTTAGGGCCAGGACTCCCCCCTTTACCATCACACCCCCAGCCTTACCAACAGTCTCTCTGGAAATACCTAGTTCTCTGCAAGTAGCTATGCCTATAAGGTTGTACTAGTGCAAAGTAGATCCCCCCTGAAGAGTCTCCCTGTTTCAGAGTGAGGAGCAACACGGGACCTGCGTCCCGTCTGGAGGCGTTCATCGTGGAACCTGGGAGAGCCTCGTTCTGCTCTGCGGCCGCGTCGAGGGCTTGGTCAGCAGCAGAAGGCATCTGCTGAGGGCGGTGGGAGCAGTTTCATCAGCCAGTCCCCCCAGGTGGGAGCCAGGCTGCGCCTTCCCACGGAGGTGGGCACGGAGACAGGGTGGCTCAGAGGTGGGTGGAGGAGTCGCTCCTTCACTTCCTGGCTGTGTGACCTTGGGCAAGTTCTTTAACCTCTCAAGTCCTCAGTTTCCTCATCTGTAAAGTGGACAGTAGTGTTTACCTCGCGGCTGTTCTGAGGACTGCTGGAGCCGTGTAGAGGGAGCACTGCGCGAGCATCTAGTACTCTGTGCCTTTGAAAACGTATTAGGTGTCTGTGCTCTGATCGGTGGTAGCCCAAGGAACTGAATCAGCTAGTCTCACGCTTGAATTGTGATTTTTTTTTTGAATTGTGACTTTTTTTTCTTTGAATTGTGATTTTTTTTGTTTTGAATTGTGATTTTAAGTGTGACATTTCCAGTTAAAGGTGACTTGGTGATAACACTGATCATCCCCCTTATTGTTTAATCTTCACACATCAACTCAGATACTTTCCCTCTTCCTCGACGCCCAACATGTCCTCCGTCTTGAAGTCTTATCCTCAGTAAGGAAAGAGCAAGTGTCCTTTAAGCAAGGCTGCTCTGCTCAGTTTAGGCTCTTGCGCTTTTTGAAATTATTTGGTCATTGATTCTAAACGTCTCTCAGCTCCTCTAGCCCCTGTGATCTAAACTACATAATGTTGCCCTAAACTACATGCCATTTTGTGCTGTTCACTAACTGATGTGTGTTCATCCTGTCTCCACTTCTAACCGCGATTCTCCTGAGGGGAAGGACTGCGGTTTGGATTTCTTCTGTATGGTCAGAAGCCAGGGAAAGACTGTATGAAGTCCCTGCGTGCATTTGAATAAATCAGCCAGTTGATATGCAATTTTTATTTGATTCACTCACATGCAGACCGACCAGGTCCACGCCTCCCTGCAGTAGCGAAAGGAGAATCCAGGAGAGAGAACGGGGCTCTCTGTGCCCTGGTGGTGCCCGGGCAGGGCAGGGATCCAGGAGTTGGGGTGGGAGTGCCCCATCTAGTCATCCTTTCGGGCCTGGGGCACTGCGTGCTCTTCAGACTGCCTTCGAAGAAACCTGTTCTGAGATCAGAAGTGGGCCCAGCAGACTGTGTCCTCTAAAAGCAATTCCTCACTCTGATGCCGAAACATCTGATGTTTCCTAGAGCCTGCCACTTCCTCCTTCCTAGCCAATTGTAATTGTATTTCTCATCACTTTAGAAGGACGCCTTCTTTTCCACTGTCTCCCCATCCAGACTGTCTAGCACACTGTTGCCAAGTTGCTCTGCCTAAAGCAGCACCTGGCACGTGTGACCCTCCATGTTCAAACCCTCACTGCCCACCCACTGCCAGCCCCTACCCTCCGCGTCTCGATGTGGCATTCAAAGCCCCGTGCAGACCACACCCATTACCCTCCTTAGCTCTCATCTCATCCCCTCACCCCGGCTCAAACTGTCCCTCCAGCCTGTTCCTGGGGTCACCCAAATCTCACCTTGTGTTATAAATTCTGGATGATAGATCCATGCAGCCCTGACCATGCCAGCTTAGGGTGAGCACTGCATCACTGCCTGGCCCTGAACTTGGAGTTTGACAGCCACGCCTGAGAGGCCATTCTGCTCCTGCATGGCATGTGTTTGTGGATTCCTGTCTCCGCAGCTGCCCTGTAAGCTCCCTTACAGCAGAGTCCATGATTCCTGTTCTCTGTGCCCCTTGACAGGCTCAGCACATTCCCCCCCGCAGCCCCCGAGGCCACCTGTCCCTTGACTTCCAGAGACGGTGTTCGTGATGTTCCTGGTAGTCTGGTTCCTACCTGAGGCAGGGCTGCTGTGGATGCCTCAGAGCTGAGCCTCTCCAGTTTGGTCTGGAGTCTGCCGTGGAGCCCCAGACAGAGAGCTGCTGGCTGTGCAGACAGGAATAATAAAAGATGTTTCAGCGGTTTTTTTTCGTGGTTGTACCAACAGCCCTCCGTCTGAGAGCCTGGAGCCCACTGCTGGAACAGGGAGAGAGCACACTTCCTCGGGCCAGTTCCTCTCCATTGTTATTAGGAAGTTGGCTTGTTTGAAGCATAGCTTCACAGGTGCAGGATTCATCCTCGACAGGTGATTATTATGTTTTGATTTGTATCATCACTTATAAAACAGAATGGAGAGATTTCAGACCATAAAGCATATCCTGCTGCACATGAGATATGAGTGTTAAAAATTCGTCAGTGTTGCTAAATATTTACCCGATACTAGGTTTCTACCTTCTGCCAACCTGAAGCATTTTCTTGGCAAACGTACTTCGTGGAACTCTGGAAGTCTCTCTGCCTTACTCATACATAAATACAACCATCTGTCCGTACGAGGTAAACAGACTGACCTCTGTTCTTCTCCTTTATTTAACTTTTGTTTTAATTTCTTGAAATTTGTCCAAAATAATCCTGACTCTGCTGTTGATTCTTTGTTAGGAGCCAAAAAGACACAATTATAAGGAACTCCAGAAACATCTAGTGCATTCCTTTTTTGCCCAGTGTTATTTGAAACCCCTCTGAGGATTGTAATTTGCAAGTTGCCCACACTTTCCTTCCTCCTGAGAGATCATTATTCAGTTTCGTGTGTCTCCTACCCTTACATTATTTTATCGTTCTACTAGAGACGCTTGGAATTTGCTAGGCATCACATTTATTTCAAAGTCCATATTGCACAGAACCAAGCTAGTGTTCTACCACAACTGTAAGTAAGGCGCGATCAGTCTGTGTCTATTTAGTTCCTATTTTGTGTTTAGTTGCTAGGTTCATTTTTAAAAGAAGTACTCCCGCTTGCGGTATTTTTAATGCATTCAAAGGGATCACTCATTGTTCCTCACAAAGTTATTTTGAGAAGCCAAATACTCATTCTAGTGATGTCACCTCTGAAGCATTCCTAGAGCTGTACTTTCTTTCTGAGGATGAAGTGGATGAGCTCTGAGGGACCAACATCCTGAGTTGGGTTTTGACTCACAACGGCTCTCCTTAGCTTACTCATTCGCTTTATTGAGGCTTGACTCTGAATGACTTCTGACTCTCTGTGAATTCAGATCCGCTCTTAACACTGAAACTCCCCACCCTTCATCCTCCGGGAATTCAAAGGCCTGTGATGTAGAGCAGTTAGTTCCCAAAGAGGAATTTCAGAAAGATCTTCAGCTTTCACCGTTGGAAAGAAAGACTCATCTGCCCAACAGTGACAACACAAGATGTCTCTTCTGGCAAAGGTCATAGCAGCGGACTCAGGACCGCATCGCACCTCGTTTGCTTAAGTAACCGTTCTCTGAGTACCTGCCATGAGCATTGCACTAAGGTAGACCCCGGGGAACAAAAGAGGGGTCTCTGCCTTCAGAAGGCTTAACGGTGGTCTCAGTTGGTGTTGATTGAGTGTTATAAACGGTCCGTGCTCTAGACAGCCAAAGAAAGGAAAGGTTAAGCAAAGGAGGCCGTGAGCAGACATTCCTGAACCATTTGGGTCATGAACTAAGATGTGATGGGCGGGTAGCATGTGGTCAGGGATGTGATAGCAGAGGTCAGACACCTGAGCAGACTGCAAGGGGGATGCACGAGCCTCCTTCCTGTAGGCAGCAGTGGGAACCCAGCTTGCCTGAACCCCAGGCTCCTGGGCGGGGCATCGGGACATGTCCAGTCAGACAGGCCAGAGGCACCCGGCATTTAAAAAATTTATGCTTCCCCCAGTATTTCTGGGCCCCCATAGACAGAATAGCTCTGTGTAAAGTAGAAATAACACTGGACTCAGAATGAGGAGATATTGAGTCTAGTCCCAGAGCCACGGGGAGCCATGGAATCTGGGGGTGAAGGCCACCGTAGCAAGCGATGTTCCTGTTTTTCCGATGAGAGGACTCGGCCCAGAGAAGTTATCTGCCCAAGGCCACACGGTCGTTCTGGGACTTGGCTAGAATGTGAAACTGGGGCTTCTGCATCCTTCAGTATTCCTTCAGTTTGTCAAATCGTGACGAGAACATTTAGCTGGGGTTGGGTGCTGTCAGGGCCATGCTGACGAGGGTCTGGACCCTTCATCAAAAACTTGCTACTCCTTCCTTAAGTCCAAAGCGTCTTTATCATCCCAGTACTGCTCTGCCACATCTGCAGGCACAGTTGGGCAATCTCTAGCTCTCCTTTTTTGACAACTGTATCAAGGCATAATTTACATATCACAAAACTCCCTCGTTTCAAGTGTGTAATTCAGTGATACGGAGTAAATTTAGAGATACGTGCACCCATCACCATAAAATAGTTTTAGAAGATTTCATCAACCCGGTAGGATCGTTTATACCCATTGTGTAGAAGACATTCACACACACACACTCTCTCACTGACATAACACTCCCCCACATACACGCTCACTCATACATCTGATGGTTAAACTGGAATATTAATATCCTGCCCTATTTAGGCTTTTATTACAACACGGATTTTTAGCAATCTGGTTTCAACATTTAGAAGTTTGCTGCTCTACAATAAAACTTGCCTGCCGCATACTTTGGTGAGTATATTGAATACTTTTCAAGAATAAAATTATGTAGCTCAACTTTTCTTCTCAAGAGTTGCTTTTCCTTCCAAGTTTTCTTGTTCATATTTATTTTAGGAATTCTGTCCGTAGAGATGTGATATGGAAAATATATTTGTGGGACAGCCTAACAGGTGGGACAGAGAGCTGATTTCCCAAACACCCAAAGCACTCTTTAAACAGCAATAAAAATATGTACATTCTGATATCAAAGGGGGCCAGGATAGAAATAGGTGTTCTGGGAATAGGAAAAGAATATGTCTAATAAATATGCTCTATAATGATTAGAGATGCAGTTCAAGCAACAGTTCAAGCATTTTTCCGATAAAATTGGCAATGAGGTAAAATGATTTTTTAATTGAGATATAATGAACAAATAAAATTATAATACATTTAAAGTGTACAACATGATATTTGATATACGTATACATTGTGAAAGGATTCTCACCATGGAGATAATTAGGTAATTAACACATCCATTGCCTCACATACTTATCTTTTTTTTTTTTTTTTTGGCGATAACACTTAAGTTCTACTCAGCAAATTTCAATTATTGAACACTTTATACGGTATAATTATTACGGTATACTTATATACAATAAAGTCTGAGGATCTAATGTACAGCTGGTAATAATGCACTTATACTTGTATAATTATTACAACTATAAGTGCATTATTACCAGCTGTACATTAGATCCTCAGACTTTATTGATGTTATGACTGAAAGTTTGTACCCTTTTACCAACCTCTCCCTATTTACCCCACCACCCAGTCCCAGGCAACCACTGTTCTACTTTGTTTCTCCACATACAGTGATGCCGCTCAGTATCTGTCTTTACCTTCTGACCAATTTCACTTAGCAGAATGTCCTCAGGGTCCATCCATGTTGTTGAAAATGGCGGGATTTTCTTCTTTTTAAAAACTATTCATGGGCTTCCCTGGTGGCTCCGTGGTTGAGAATCTGCCTGCTAATGCGGGGGACACGGGTTCGGGCCCTGGTTTGGGAAGATCCCACATGCCACGGAGCAACTGGGCCCATGAGCCACAACTGCTGAGCCTGCACGTCTGGAGCTTGTGCTCCGCAACAAGAGAGGCCACGACGGTGAGAGGCCCACGCACCGCGATGAAGAGCGGCCCCTGCTCGCCGCAACTAAAGAAGGCCCTTGCACAGAAACGAAGACCCAACACAGCTCCAAATTAATTAATTAATTAATTTAAAAAATATTCGTATATATCACATTTTGTTTTTCCATTTCTCTGTCAGTGGACACTCAGGTTCCTTGCATACCTTGGCTGTTATGAAGAATGCTGCAGTGACCTTGGGAGTGCGGATACTTCTTAGAGATAATGATTAGTCTCCTTTGGATATATACCCAGAAGTGGGATTGCTGGCTCATATGGTAGTTCTGTAATAGGGGCAGGGTGGCGCGCGGCTGTTAGAGCAAGACCCTGTGCGCAGCAGTAGGACGTCCCGCTCCACCCGTGGTCGGCCTGATGGTGGTCCTCGCGCCAGAGAGTGCAGTGAGAGCGGATGGTGGCCTTCTCCGCGGGGCCCTCCAGGCCTCGGGGCTGGTGGGTGAGCTGGGGCGGGGGCCCAGGGACAGGCTGAGGGCTGTGTCCCCCAGAGCTCCAGAGTCCTCTTCACTGCCACCCACTGGCCGGGCCCAGACCTTGAGGCAGCAGCGAACCCCTCCCCCATCCCCGCCTCCGCGACTTCATGGCGGCGGCCGTCTCCATGGGTTGCAGTCCCTGGAGGCCTCGGCAACGGGAGTATATGGACACAGCCATGAAGGTAACAGCTTCAACCAGCTTCAGTCTGTCCGTTCAAGTTTCTAAACTTGGTCCAGCTTAGATCAGTTGTCTACCCCTAGGAGGTGGCCAGAGGTCAGGGTTAAATTGCAAGGGCATTGCACGTCGTGACTGCAGGTCCACCTCTGTCGTGGGGCTGTTCTCAAAGCAGGGCACTTGTGGTGAGCTGGGCATTCACCTGCTTGGTATTTGCTACCCCGTGTGCTCCTGTTGATGCTCTGCGAATGATTCTCTCCAGCTTCAATGAAAAGCCTGAGGGCCGACTGGGTGCGGCGTGCCTGGCTCCCTCAGGGATGAAGGCTGGGCAGGGTCTGGGGACCTGGCCCCGAGGGCGCCACCAGCTGAGATCTGCCTCCTCAGCGGAGCCTGGGCATTGGCGGGAGGACCCAGACTGGGCGCCGGATGAACACTCCCGGGCAGGGTAAGCGACCTGCACAGGCTCCTCTTAGGCAGGACCTGGACCTCGGAGGGCGGAAGTTGAGCCTTGGGCCCTTGCCCTTTCTTGTCAGAATAGAGAAAGACATTTGTTTTGGTGGAGATTTAGGGGAACATCATGACCTGACCGAGACCCGACCTCAAGAACAAAGGATCAGACACCAAGCAGTTAGCAACAACTAACCACGCCCCTCCCTCACCTTTCCTGCAAAAGGGCTTTGCTGAAAACTTTCAGGGAGTTCAGCGTTTTTAAGGCATGAGCCACCCGTCTCCTTTCATGGCCCTGCAGTAAACCTTTCTCTGCTGCAAACTCCGACATTTTGGTATTGTTGGGACTCACTGTGCGTCAGGCACACGGACTTGCGTTCGATAACAGTTGTATTTTTAATTTCTTGAGGAACTTCCACAAGCGGTACCAGTTTACATTCCCACCAAAAGTGAACAAGGGTTCCTTTATGCCTCACATCCTTGCCAGCATTTGTCTTTTCTTATCTTTTTGATGATAGATATCCGAATAAAAATGCGGTGTACGTGGTTTTGATTTGCATTTCCCTTATGACTAGTGACATTGAGTACCTTTTCATGTACCTGTTGGCCATTTGTGTGTCTTCTTTGGAAAAATGTCTTTTCAGGTCCTTTGCTCACTTTTTATTCGGGTTATTTGGCTTTTAGCTATTGAGTTGTATAAGTTCCTTGTCTGTTTTGGATATTAACCCTTTATCAGATATCGGTTTGCAAATCTCCTATTCCATAGGTTGCCTTTTCATTTTGTTGATGTTCCCTTTGCTGTGCAGAAGCTTTTAAGTCTGATATCCCACTTGCTTACTTTCCTTGATTTGCCTTTGCTTTTGGTGTCAAACCCAAAAAATCATTGCCAACACCAATGTCAAGGAGCTTATGCCCTGTATTTTCTTCTAGGAGTTTTATAGTATCTCATCTTACCTTCAAATCTTTAATCCATTTTGACTTGATATTTTATATGGTGAAGATAGGGGACAGTTTCATTTGTTTGCAAGTGGATATTCAGTTTTCCCAGCACCATTTCTTAAAGATACTATTCTTTACTCATGGTATATTCTTGGCTCCTTTCTCAAAAATTAATTGGCAATATAAGCCTCAGGGTTTAATACTGAGCTCTAATTCTATTCCAATGATCTCTCTCTCTGTTTTTAATGACAATACCATACTGTTTTAATTACCACAGCTTTGGAATATAGTTTGAAATCAGGAAGTGTGGTACCTCTGCCTTTGATCATCTTTCTTACAATTGCTTTGGCTATTCAGGGTCATTTTTGATTCCATACAAATCTTGCAATTGCTTTATTCTATCTCTGTAAAAAATGCCATTGGAATTTTGATAGGGATTGCATCGATAGCGTAATATGGATATATATATATATTTTTTTTTTGGTATGCAGGCCTCTCACTGCTGTGGCCTCTCCCGTTGCGGAGCACAGGCTCCGGACGCGCAGGCTCAGCGGCCATGGCTCACGGGCCCAGCCGCTCTGCAGCATGTGGGATCTTCCCGGACCGGGGCACGAACCCGCGTCCTCTGCATCGGCAGGCGGACTCTCAACCACTGCGCCACCAGGGAAGCCCTGTATACAGATCTTTTACTTCCTTGGTTAAATTTATTCCTAAGTAATATATTCTTTTTGATGCCATTGTAAATAGAATTATTTTCTTAATTTCTGTTTCTAATAGTTTGTCATTAGTGTGTGGAAATGCTACTGATTTGTATATACTGATTTTGTATTCAATTTCACTGAATTCATTGATTAGTTCTAACATATTTCTGATGGAGTCTTGAGTGTTTTCTATATATAATACCATGTCATCTGCAAACAGAGATAATTTTACTTTTTCCTTTGCAATTTAGCTGCTTTTTCCCCCTTTTTCTAGCCTAACTGCTCTGGGTAGGACTTATCGTAATGTGTTGAACAAAAGTGGCTGGAGTAGTCACCATTTTCTTGTTCATGATCTTAGAGAAAAGCCTTCAGTCTTTCACCATTGAACGTGATGTTAGGTGTGGGCTTCTCATATCTGGCCTTTATTATGTTGAGGTAAAATCTTCTATACCCAATTTATTGAGAGTTTTTATCATAAATGGATGTTGAATTTTGTTCAGTGCTTTTCTTTGCATCTATTAAGATGATCATATAGTTTTTATCCTTCATTTTGTTAACATCATATAGCACATTTATTAATTTGTGTTTGTTGAACCATCCTAGCATCTCTGGAATAAATCCCACTTGATTATTGTGTATGATCCTTTTAATGTGCTGTTGAATTCAGTTTGCTAGTATTTTTTTAAAACTTTTGCATCTGTGTTAATCATGGATATCAGCCTGTAGTTTTCTTGTGATGTCTGTGTCTGGTTTTGTTATCAGGGTAAATGCTGGCCTCGTAAAATGAGTCTGGCAGTGTGTCTTCTTCAGGTTTTTGGAAAAGTTTGAGAAGGACTGATACTAATTTTTCTTTAAATATCTGGTAGAATTCACCAGTGAAGCCATATCCTCTTGATGAATTGATTCCTTCATCATTATGTAATGAGCTTCTTTGTCTCTTGTTAACATTTTTGGTTAACATCTATTTTGTCTGACCTAAGTGTATTTAGCCCTGCTTTCTTTTAGTTTTTGTTTGTGTGGAATATCTTTTTCCATCTCTTTACTTTTAGCCTGTGTGTCCTTAAAGCTGAAGTGAGTGTCTTGTAGGTAGCATACAGTTGGGTTTGTTTTTTTATCCATTCAGTCCATCTCTGTCTTTTGATTTGAGAATTTAATCCATTTACATTTAAAATAATTATTGATAGGTATGGGCTTACTGTTGCAATTTGCTCCACTGTTTTCTGGCTGTTTTTTAGTTCCTTTTTTCCTTTCTTCCTCTCTTGCTCTCTTCCTTTGTGATTTGAAGAGTTTCTGTAATGATATGCTTTGATTCCTTTATTGTTTTTGCTTCTACTGTAGGTTTTTGCTTTGTGTTTACCATGAGGCTTATACAGAACATCTTATAGGTATAACAGTCTATTTTAAGCTGATAACAACTTAACTTAGAACGCATACAAAAGCTCTACATTTTTACACTCCCTCTCCCACATTTTATGTTTTTGATGTCACAATCTTTTTATAAATCTTTTTATATTGTATATCCATTACCTAATTATAGTTATTTTAAATAATTTTGTTTTTCAACCTTTGTACTAGAGTTATAAGTAATTTATCACCATTTTAATACCCACCATCATTATAATATTAGAGAATTGCAAATTTAACTATATATTTACCCTTACCAGTGACTTTTATACTTTCATATGTTTTTTGTTACTATTTTAATTTGCATTCTTTTACTTCAGCTCATAGAAGTCCCTTTAACATTTGTTGTAAGGCTGATCTAGTGGTAATAAACTCCTTCAGCATTTTTTTTTTTGCGTTACACGGGCCTCTCACTGTTGTGGCCTCTCCCGTTGCGGAGCACAGGCTCCGGATGCGCAGGCTCAGCGGCCATGGCTTATGGGCCCAGCCACTCCGTGGCATGTGGGAACTTCCTGGACCGGGGCATGAACCCGTGTCCCCTGCAACAGCAGGCAGACTCTCAACCATTGTGCCACCAGGGGAACCCGATTCCACTACTTATAACATTTTAATACAATGTTCTGTTCTAGAAAAAAATCCCCAAATTAAAACATGGGAATGATAGTACACTTTAAATATATTCATTTTAAATGAATAGGCTTCATTTAAAATGAATCTTAGAAATGTGTGGTTTTTATTGTTCCAAAAGGTCCCAAGTACATAGATAGAAGAGGGAAAGCACTTAACACAGAGGGACAAGAGAATAGGACAGATCACGTCCACCTTCCTTCTGCTAAAGAAAACTAGAAAACAGCACAACTGCATCCAGAACAAGAAATCTTCAGAAAAGTCCAAAATGAAGAAATCCAGCGTGAGATAATTTTTTTAAGAGTGACAGTTAGGTCTCCCCTGGTGGCACAGTGGTTGAGAGTCCGCCTGCTGATGCAGGGGACGTGGGTTCATGCCCCAGTCCGGGAAGATAACACGTGCCGCGGAGTGGCTGGGCCCGTGAGCCATGGCCACTGAGCTTGCGCATCCAGAGCCTGTGCTCCGCAGTGGGAGAGGCCACAACAGTGAGAGGCCCGCGTACC